>NW_015387959.1:159210-169805 GCF_001527695.2 Protobothrops mucrosquamatus | reverse complement strand
AAAGATGTATCCCATCAACAGTATTTTAAAACTGTTAGTTTGCATAATATGAGACAATGGCCTCATGACTGAGTTGGACAGATGAAGGGTATTTTTGGTTGCACAGTCAGCCAGATGTTTAGATTGGATTCAGCATTTTTATCCAGCAATCAATCTGGGATAAGCAGATGTTGTCTGATAGTGTTAAAGGCATAGTTGTAGGACAGGGATGGCGAACCTTTTAGAGACCGAGTGCCCAAAACCCGCCCCCCCCACCCCCGTCCCCGCTCCGCCGTACCCACCACAGATCACCCAGGTAGCCCAGCAGTGCCATGGTGGCCACGCCCTCCACCTGTGCCCCGCAGCATCATTTGCGCGCGACGGGGCGCAAGGGCAGAGTCTTGTCCCTGCTGCCTGGCTACCATGTCCTTGGCTGCGTTGCTTCATGTGGGCCATGCCCAGGGGCGACTCTCCTCCGGGGGGGCTGCTGGTGAGGAGGGGGCTGTGGGAGGAGGTGGGCTGGGGCGATGGTGCGTGTGCCCACAGAGAGGGCTCCGAGTGCCGCCTCTGGCACCTGTGCCATAGGTTCGCCACCAGTGTTTTAGGACGTATGTAAAATGTTGAGAACATGGGATGAGCAATACCATGGAGAGAAAGTTATCTATTCAGAATGGTTGTTATTTTAGGGGTAGCCCATTGCAGCCAATCATTTAGAGAAAGACAGTCTGGTAAAGTAGTTCTACACTAAAATTTATGTACCCTGACTCCATTAGAAGAGAAAAAGAGATCTGATGGTTCAGGAAAATGGCCCAAATACTCCACTATTTTCACACAAAGATCAAAAAGATACATTCAGAAAGTTCATAAACACAGCTAAGAGGAGCATAATCTTTTTCTATATTGCTTCCATTATTCCACCCAGGATACTGGAAAGTACCAAACAGTTATTAAGGTCAGTAGCCACTGATATTCCGACCATTCATAAATGTTTCCTGGGTCTCATTATAAACAATAACCATCACCCACAATGAATGCCAGCAAATTCCACAGTCAGTTATAAAGAAATGGTTCCGTTTATTGGTCCCGATTCTTTTCAGAATTTATTCCTCTAAAATTATGAGTACATAAAAAAACCTCTCTAAGCCATTTTCCTTATCATACTTCTGTGTATTCATGTTTCTCATACTATATTCCCTTTCTCTTTTATCTAGGTCCAGGGGTGTCCAAGGGCTGTCCAACCTTAGCATCTTCAAGGCTTGTGGACTTTAATTCCCAGAATTGGCTGTCTGGGGAATTCTGGGGGTTCAAATTAATCTGGTTAACTAGTTAATCTAGTCCAACCTCTGGTTCAGTGCCCAAACTCAAACCATGACTGATAGTGATATATAAATCTATTAAATAAACTCATTTGAGGTTGCTTTGTCCTGGAATGGCAGATTTAAAACTCAACTAAAAGTCTGTATCATACATATGTATCATCCCATAATGCTGAGGAAGATGAGAGATTCTAACCCTTTTCTTGGATGGATCACATAATATTTTCCATATGATTTGTATCATCCAAGATATCAAGACAAATTACATGTGATCAGTGGTAGATCTCAGGAGAGCCATGAAGGAAACTTCTTCACAGTTTTTTGTTGGATGATTTTTTTTAAGCCTACAATAAAATACTTTTCATGTTAAAAATCACGTTTTAGTTAAAAAAAATCTCTTATCTTTAAGACAGCCTCTTATGGTCTTAATAATATTAAATATTGAATTGCTAAAAATGATGAAAACAAAGTTCTTTTAGTAAATGAAAGCAAAAAGTGATGAAAATAATCAAAATCTGTGCCAAAATAAAAATGTCCAAGCAATGGATTAAATCCAGCTTAGTATCCTTAGAGTATGTTTCTTAAAATTAATGGACTTAGAAGAATCATGGTTAATTGAAATTTAACTGATTATTCTAAGTCTGGATCAAAGTATTTTTTCTTTATATCTAAATATTTGCAGGATCTTTCTTGAAATGTTTTATTGATAATTTCTGTTGTGTCTTATATGTCATGATATCATTAAGAAAACAAGTTCAGAAGTTCACACAATGTGCTCAGATCTGCCTTATTCTTATTGTATAAATTTTGGTTCACAAGAGTGTAACAAATAGAAAATACTTGGCAAAAATATTCAGACAGGAAATGTTAAACTAAGACACAAGACATTTAACTCATACACTCCCGTATTCCATCTTCTAGTCCTTTAGCATACTATAGTAGACATTAAAAAATAAGTGGCCTTTCAATTTGTAAACTGGTTTGCAAAGTGGGAACAAAAGACTTTTATCTATTTGGAAATATATTGTTGCTTGCACAGTCAGCCAGATGTTTAGATTGGATTTGTATTGTACTTGTATTTCAATTCCTACATTCACAGATTATTATTTAAGTCTTACGTATAAAGATCATGCATTATGACTTAAGACTTGATACATTCAATGTTAGTTACACCTCAATAATCTTTGCAATAGCTATTTTAAAAAGCTGAGATCTTCATTCAAATCTGCTGTTCCAAAATAAAATTTACTTACAAAATACTTATTGATGACATTGTTTTGATATTAGTGGACAGGTTTCATTAATCATTTATTGTCAATGTTTAAAAAGAATTTGCTATTCATTTTGGTTATGCTATAGGAAGATTTCAAAGCAATTAGAATTATTATATGATCCTTATTATTATTATCTATAGAATACATACCATCAACAATATTTTAAAACTGTTAGTTTGCATAATATGAGACAATGGCCTCATGACTGAGCTGGACAGATGAAGAGTATTTTTGGTTGCACAGTCAGCCAGATGTTTAGATTTGATTCAGCATTTTTATCTAACCTGGGATAAGTAGATAGTGTTAAAGGTATAAGACATACTATAAGCTGTTGCAAGTAAATCTTCCATTGTATTTTTGTGTTTTGTGTTTCTCTTCTATTCTGCTCTCTCTAGGTACTGCAATATCCACTATCTTTATGTTTCTTATTGGCAATTGTTAAATCTGAGTGTAATGGGCAATTGTTAAGTCTGGGGTGTAATGCTTATTTGTCCAAATTCTAAAGTCCCTAGAGCATTTATCATTTTCTATTACTTTGTCTAATTTATAGTCCATCAGTTCTTGCTTGCTGATATTTCAATGCACCATAGTTGATACTTTGACATGCTCTTGCTTGTAGTCAGTCTGTGTGATCATCTTGCAGTAGCTAACTCTGCAGTCCACTGCAACATTTGTCTATTCAGCAATGTTTAATCTGAAGACAGCAGAATAGAAGAGTTTTTCAACTGGCATTCCAACATTGCAGTACCATATTTTTCATATCTAGAGTCAAGAATTTGGATCCTAGATCCTATATGTAATATCTTTATATATACAAATTTTATATATAAGGGAGCTAGTTATAGTTACAGTAAATAACTGGGTTCACACACTTTGACAAATATTATGTAGTTTGTTTGATTATGTGAAGACAAGCATAAAATGATGGCGTATCACTCAGTTCAATGCATAAATTCAGTCAGTTGGGACTCATAAAACTAATTATTTCTAAAAGAAAACAAAATTTCCCATAGTATGTGAATCCAGCCAATAGAAACTTAGACCTCAAAATATACTGTAATCTTAACTATATTTCTCTTCAACAGAGTCTGATAGCAGAACTGAGAATTCATCTAAACAGATTAGTCAGAATCCCATTGGATTCTGGCAAGGTTTTAAATATATATTCATAGGGAATGTCTTATACAGATCAAAGACAGGAACGAGCTTTGGGGGTCACATTCCCCAAATAAACAGAAAATAGTCACATAAATCTAAGTTTAAAACTGCAGAGCAAAACAGATAGAAGTAGTTCAAGAAGCTTTCAGTACCAGCCATGCCTGAAACCCCAGATTTTTTCAGAGAGCATAGATGTCCAAGCAGGATGCTTAGGAGATCTGCTGAATCACCAGTTCTCTTGGGAAATTTAGATAAGAGAACATACTGGAGATTTGGCAACTTTCCTTCTCACACAGGCCAACAGTGTGCTGGGAAAGATTCTAAACAGATGCAGTCCCATGACTGTCATGAAAAGTTCTATAAGGGTGTGTTTTAAAGCTTGCTTTCTTTAAATACAAAAATTGAAAATATCTTACTATAGTTTTTTCTCATCCATGCAAAAGTAAATATATTATAGTAAGTAATGTTTCACATTAAGCAGAGAGAAAATTACTGGAACAGGCATTAGACTGCATTCTATATTTATCAAAAGCAGCTATCTTATTGTGCATTTTGCTCTTTGCTTTTGCAACCATTTTTCCAAAAATTACTGAATCTTGATATATCTTACAGACTGACAGAAAATAATAATTGCCTACATTTTCATGGATTAGATTCACTTCATCCCCAACTTTATGTCTCCATTTTCATTTCAACAGCCACCATGGATAAGCCCTGAATGATTCATTTCAGCACAGCTTGTTCAGTAGACTCATCACCAAGAACTTGAATATTATCAGATCACTGTATAAGCAATTATTCATTTGAAAGAATCATCATTAATACTTTGGGAAGAAAATGCAATTATATGAGTTATAACTAATTTTGTTCAGTGACTGGCTAGTTTCTTGAAGTTGTTGTACATGTTTTTTATTCCAACTTTCTACTTGTGTTATGCAGTCCTTTAACTAATTCTTTGTTCTACATATTTGATTAAATTAATCCTTCATCAGCTCTACTGATAATTTGTCAGAAATAATCATGATTGCAGTTACACAATTACATGAGTTCATGAAACCAGTGTGATGGAATGGTTATGAGGTTCTGTTAGGAACCTCAACTTCAAGTCTACCTTCTGTCACAAAAATTCACTGTCTAGTCACTCTTTCTTAGCTTGAACACTATATGTGTTCTTGTGCAGATAAAGCTGAAAGAACGAATGATAAATGTATAGGAGCTCTTGAAGGAAAGGTGAAATATTACTGAACAATCAGTGAAAACCAGAGAGGGCTAGCAAAGGAAGCTGATGTGAGACTTAAAAGGAACTATCATATGCAGAGGCACTATATCACTGAAAACCACATGCCAAAAATGTGCATAAATGATAGGCAAGTCCTTATCTCCTGCTGGACTATATAGATTTAGTTTAAGTCAGCACGACAGTTTTTATATTTGCAGTGATATCTACTATAAATATCTACTAACCAACTATCCCTAATATTTGCATACAATGAATGTAGTTTCCACTCTGATAAGAATGCATCATTCAGATTCCTTGTACAAATCCATGGTGAAAGAGATACTGCTTTTTCTTTTTTTACCCACTGGATCTCAGTGAGCAATGTCTTTCAATATTTCTATTTGCATGCTATCAGCTTTACATTGCATTCGCCCTACAACCGTGCTTATTCTGTTAATTTCTATAGTGCGTTTTCCTGTGTCACTAGGTGGCAGAATTCCATTATCACAGCTGTGTTCAAACTACTGTATAATTACATTCAAAATAGAAAGCTCTTTTTTATTGTTTTTCAGAGTATAAAATACTTAATGATAATATTCTTTTGATATTAGTACATTGGTTTCATTAACCACTTACTGTCAATGTATCAAAAGAATTTGCTGTTGGTCTTTTAAGATAGAGGAAGAACATGAAAGACAATTAGTCCTTGACTGAAAAAAGTAGTTGCTATAAACTTTATTTTATTTTATTTTAAATACTAAAACTGATATAAAATGGTTCAACAAAATATTACAGTGATTTTTTGCAGTCCTCTAATTACTATATCATATTCCTGAATCAATGAAAAGACAATGAAAACTTTTCCTTATTCCTTATTTGTTTCTTAATGAAAGCAAGCTGTATAGTAAAAATGTGTTTCACTGAATCAAAGTATCTGAATATTTACATATGCACAGGATAGAGAAAACATGATCTTTTGCTTGAATATGCAGAACTAATATGCTGAATTTTACTTGGTTGTGCAAAATATAGGGCTGCTTGTATATTGATTCCTAAATTCAAAATTATGATTTGTTTTATGTAGTCATTATGCATAATGACTTATCTTGACATATTCAATTTTAGTCACACCTCAAAAAGCTTTGCAAAGATTATATTTTAGAAAGCTAAGATCTTCATTTAAATCTTTTGATTTCATTAACTACTAATTGTCAATATTTTTTTAAAAATACTATTGGTTTTGATTAGGCTATTGGAGGATTTTAGAGCAATTCGAATTCTCAGATCCTTGTTATTTTGCTTTCACCTGTAAAATACATTCCAAGTAAAAAACATTTGTCATCAACAGTATTTTAACATTGTCAGTTTGCATAATATGAGACAATAGCCTCATGACTGAGTTATCCAAACTAAGTGAAAGGTTAGGTGCAATTTTTCCCTTGCAGCCGTAAGTTTACTTCTTTGCCAAAACTAGAAGAAAAAGTATCACAAATCTCTTATCAAATGAAGTGCTGCTCATTCAAATCCTAGTGCTTACTGCAGAGTGTCCTTTCAATGCCATTCAACAAGTTCAACAGGAGTTAAAATTAATCAACATTTCAGAAGATATACACACACACACACACACACACAAACGTATGTATGTATGTATGTATGCATGCATGTATGTATGTATGTATGTATGTATGTATATGGGGCATCTCTTTGTACTTTCAAAGGTATCAAGATAGGAACATTTTAAAACGATAGTTTTCTTTAAAAATGCATATGATAATACATTTGAATAATCTCTGTAAGTCCTGTACTCCAAGTGTTCTAACTATCAAATTATACTATACATAGCTTTTATTCTCTTTCTCTACACACAGGTACAAATACATACACTGATTAAAACAGGAAGGAAGATACTCTTATTTTCTTACCTTGGCAATCTGCAAAGGCTGCTTTTCTTCCTTGCCACCCTGAAGTCTGAAACCCCAAGGTGCCCCACCAGTCATAGTGATGCAAATATAATCCTGTACACCCATTATCTTTCTGGGAAAATCAGCCAATATTCATTAAAAAAAAGTATTTTTAAAAAATCCTGCAGCTGGAGGTTTTCAACTGGACTTTGCCTTCTAGATGGTGTTAGAGAGGAGAGACAGAATCACTGCCGTTGGCACTGCCTCTGTTCTGTACTTGGCTAACAGAGTCATTGACTGAGAGCAAGGAAGCGCTCCCAGTCCAAGGGATCAGCCCACTTTTTCGTCAGATTTGCTGTGCTCAGCCCACCTTCGTGGTAATGTCAGAGGAACACAAATGAAAAGCACTCGGCTGTGAGGCAAAAAAAAAAAGGCTATATTTAAATCTAAGAGCATTTGCCTGTGACAGCTAAATCAAAACAGCCAGGTCAAAGGACTTGTTAATCTCCCTGCAATGATTTAAGACAGAGAGTTTACTTTTGTAAGTGGTACCAGACTTGTTAAGCTATAGTTGCAGCACATTCTGTATTCTCATAACCCAAACAAAGTGTAGGAGGAGAAGAGGAAAAAGTTATCTTCCTCCCCAGTTCTTCATCAGATACTAACATGAAGCATCCCACTGAGAATTACCCATAGACCCGCTGTGATAGGATGTTTACAATTATCAGATGATAGCCTGAGTTTTTGACATATGCCTGGTTTTTTCTGGTGTAAATTTTCCAGTGCCTGCATTCACACCCCATGCTAAGCCATGGTACCTTCAAGCGATTGGCTGGTTTTGAACTATGAACTAAGCAATAAATCATGTTTTACAAAACTCAACTGAATGTAGCAAATCAAACCCAAAGCAGGATGTTGTATGAATCAGGCATACTGTATATGTTCTTTTCCCCATTGTTATGTGTAAAAGCTACAATTTGTATTTGTTTCCTTCAAAAAAAAATTAAAGAACAAATGGAGAAGATCACTTTCATATCAAAGGAGGTAATGATTCAAATGACTGAAGATCATACCTATGGCCATCCAGATCTGCAATTCACAGCAGCACTAGAGAGAAGCAGTAATGGTGAATTATGCTGGAAACTTTGGTTTAGAATTTCATCAGGAAGAAATAAAATCTGGGGGAACCTCAAGATTGCAATTAAGATTAATGGACAGGAATTTATAGTCATTCCTCAATTCTTGTGGCAAGTCCATATTTCCACCTGATACAAACACAGGTGTTGTGATGTCAGCATGCACATTTTGTTTTGTTTTTTTAAACACAACATAATTAATAATGGACATTTATTTTTGGAGACTTGAATTGCTTCAATATTTTCAGGAAGACAAACTGCCAAGCATGACTTATGTTATTGACAAGTTTTTCCTTTGGAGGAAAAAGGAAGTAACAAGGGAATTATTTGATTTGATAATAATCAATAGCAAAGACTTTGTTGAGGAAGTAAAAGTAGCAGGAATTTTGAAACAAACTGGTTATGTAATGCTAAAAAGAATTTAAAAAGGAGGTCAAGATGAATAAATTACAAAAAAAGATGGGGAGAAGGTGGAGGAGGAGGAAGAGAAAGAGATGCTAAAAATACAACTGCAAACATACTGAATGAAAGAAAAAGTGGAAAGCAACAGGAAAAACCAATATGGCTGAACAATTAAAATGCATATACTGATTTTTAAAAGAACATATGTAAGATGAAAAGAGGGACATATTACCATATATAGTTAATATAGAACAACATATACAGTGTTAGGAAAGCTCAGAATGAGCTGCAGTTGGCAGAGGCTGAAACAGCAACAAAAAGCACTATGTTTTAAATAAAAAGTTGGGTTGGCATAACCATGAAATTGCTATATAGTTGGCTCAAGAATCATACAAAGACTGTTCATCAATGGTCCCATATTAAATGGATATGCTGAGTAGATTTTGCAAGCTAAATCCTAAGTCCTCTGCTCTTCACTATTTTTTATTAATGGCATGGATGAAGAGATGGGGGGACTATTTACCAAATCTGCTGATGACACGAAATTGGGTAAGATAGACAATATCTTAGAAGATTAAAAAAATAAAAACAATCTTGATTAAGATATAAGATAAAGATATTTAAGAGGAACAAAAGCAACAAAATGAATTTCACAGATATAGAATGGGAGTGGGATGACTGTGGCTAGGTATATATTCCTGAAAAAGTCTTGGAATATTTCTGGATTGTGAAGTCATCAATTCAGCAATGTAGCTGATTGCAAAAAACCTTGAATATAAGTATAGTTTCCAAATCACATAAGTAATACTTCCACTTCATTCTACACTGGTCAAACCTGATCTTTCTCCAGTTCTCACCACCCATTGTTAAAAAGTTTCAGATAAAATGGAACGGTTTCAGAGAAGAGTAATGAGGATGATGACAGGACAAGAAACTAAATCCTGTGAAAGCAAAGTGGAAAAAAATGGGAATCAACATCTTATGTTAGAAGATATTCCCTATTTTAAAAGAACCTCTAGTACTAAATTAAGGTAACATTCTGGTCATTACCAATTCAGAACACTACAGGAACTGAAAGAATGCCCTCTGAAATATGACATGCAACAGAAAAAAAAGATCAGTAGAGATTCTAACCAAGTTAGTCAGCAAATCTGGAGAATGACACAGTGATCAGAAGGTTGGAAGAGGTCAATCAACATTACCAATACAAAAAAAAAAAGACAGGCTTAACATATTGTCCAAATTATCATAAAATATCCTTAATTTTACATGCTAGTAAAATAATGCTTAGCCCATCCAACACAGTTTTGAGTCCTACATGGAAAAAGAGATGCCAGATGTTTAAGCTGGCTTTAAAAAAGGCAGAGGAACATAGACATAGCAGATGCATGTTTGATAATTAAGAAAGCCAAACAAAATATCCAAAATTATGTGCTTCATTGATTGCAGAAAAGCCTTTGACTGTGTCAATCACATCAAACTGTGGAATATGCTCAGAAAAATGGGAATCCCAGAACATCTGATTGTTTTCATGAGAAACTTATATACATGTCAGGAAGCCACAATATGAACATAGTGAAAAAGAGTAATTCCAGGTTTGCAAAGGAATGCATCATGGCTATATGCTCTCCCCTTATTTATTCAAACTATATGCTGAATATATACTAAAATAAACTGGATTAGGAAAATGTCAGTAATTTTAAAATTGGAAGAAGAAGCATCAATATCCTGCACTATGCTAATCATAGTACCCTGATAGTGGAAAATGCAAAGGAACTGCAAGGTCTACTAATAAAAGTCAACGAGCAGAGTGAAAAAATTGGCACTGCAATTAAATATAAAGAAGACCAAACAAATGAAAAAGAGAACAACCAACCTCAGAATTGGCAGTGAAGTTATCAAAGTGATGCTCAGTTTCTGTCTTTTATGATCAACCATAAACAGGAAAGAAACAAGCAGTCAAGAAATAAGCCAAAGAGATGACTTCCGGTGGCAGGCGATTTCGCCGGTCGCAGCTGTTTGCTGCCTCCCGCCTGTTTCGCGTAAAAGCCGGTTTGACAGCCAGCATCAGCTGTCAAACGGCTTGATACCTTTCCCCTGGGCATAAGGGGATAGGTGAGCTGCCCGGGGTAGGAGTTGAGTTCCCGAGTCGTCCTATATGGACGATGTAGGTGAGAACTCCTCCGGAGCCCTGAGGATTCTCCGCGATC
>NW_015387959.1:142892-157614 GCF_001527695.2 Protobothrops mucrosquamatus | reverse complement strand
AATTAAATGAATAATTTTTATTAATACGGAGGAGATGGATTGTTTAAGTTTAGAGTTTGGAGTTAGAGATATTAATATTTGTTTACTTGTATTTGAATATTTGCCTAGGTTTGGTTTGGGAAGTCCGGGGGGCGGGGGGATGGGATATAACATTGTGTAATATCTGTGATGTATTTCTTTTTTTTTATGATGAAAATAATAAAAATTTTATATTGAAAAAAAAAAAAAGAAATAAGCCAAAGACTACTATTTGGTAGAGCAGTTATGAACATCTTGGAAAAAATGCTCAAATGTTGTGAGATGTCTACATTATAAAGATCAAAATCATGTAGGGCATGGGATTCCCGTGTGATGCTCTATGAAAATGAAAAATGGACTTTAAAGAAGCAGGGTAGGAAAAGTATTGATGTTTTAGAATGTTGGTTTTGAAGAAGTCTTGGGCAGGCAAAAAAAAACAAACCCAACCCATTTATTGAACAATTCAATCCAGAGTTCTCACTTGAGGCACAAATGGCCAGGCCCAAATTATCCTGCTTCAGACATATACAAAGACTTAGTTCCCTAGAGAAGGCTCTAGTGCTGGGAAAGGTAGAAGGAAAGAGAACAACGAGCAGCAAAGTGTATGAAACCAACTGTAGTGGTGGTGAGTTTTACAACTGGAATACTTTGAAAATTAGGTTTGGAAGAAATCTATAGTATGTGATTACTGGGAGCGGGAAATGGCTTGTTGCACATAATCAGTCAATCAATTTCTTGCTCTGGCACAATAAGTCATGTGCATTTAGCTCAATGAATATATGATTCGATATATTATGTGACTTCTGGTTGTCAGCAACTAGATTAAGCATGTTATATCAAAACAGGTTACAACAGTTCATTTAATGACCATTCAAAGTTACAACAGCACTGAAAAAGTGACTTATAACTATTTTTCACACTTACTGTGTTTCCCCGAAAGTAAAACCTACTTAAAAAGTAAGCCCCAGCTGATTTTTGGGGGTGGGCCTAATATAAGCCCTCCCCCAAAAGTAAGCCCTAGAGTGGGGCGGGGCGAGTCGACCCAGATCTTCTGTGCAGCCCCCCGAGTGCCCCCCTGCCGCCAGCCTGCCAGGGCCCTTTGCCAGTGGCCACTGGTGGAACCAGCTACTGCTGGTCCCGCCCCCTCTGTCCCACCGTCTGCTTGCTTGTGGTCACAACAAACCAAACCCTTGATGAGCCCTGGCCTCTGCCTGCCCTGCCTGCTGGCCCTACTGCTGCTGAGACATTTCTCTGCCATGTTGGGTGCTGTGTGGTCGCCAAGTGGCTGCCTGTGCTGCTGGCCTCACAGGGCTCTTTGCCCTCCTGGCCATGCTGCTCTGGGCTGCCTTGCTGGGCTGCTCCTGCCTGGCACAGGGCAAGTCGGCCCAGATCTTCTAAGTGACTGCTGGAGCACTCCTCCCGCTGGTCTGCTAGGGCCCTTCGCCAGCGGCCACCAGTAAAACCACACTACTCACGCCTCTGCCTTTGGGCTGGTGTCGCCAGCTTGCATGCCTACTCAGTGCTGCAGACACAGGCTAAGGATCGAATCTGGCGCCCTTTGGGCCCTGGCAGGCGCTGCACCTCTCATACCAGCTGGGCGCTTTTGGCCTCTACCAATTGCTCCCGCCAGATCCCCTTCCACCTGGTTGGCAGTTGCCACCACCACGAGGTAAGGAGACAAAGCAGGTGGTAGTGGGCGTGGAGTTGCTTCCCTCCGCCTGCTGGACACCTGCTGAAGCCGCACAGGGTAAGGTTGCCACCCCCCCGCCCAGATTCCCTCGCCTCCCCAAGCATTTTTTTTACTAACCTGCCTTTCAACTGCATTGTGTTTCTCCATTCAGTTCTCAGCCTTCGCTGCATGTTTTGGGGACAAATAAAAGAAAGTTCAGTCAAACTTTCTAAGTTTGTGAGATGGGGAGGACGGGGCCGGCGGTAGCCGGTTCCACCAGCGGCCACTGGCAAAGGGCCCTGGCAGGCCGGCAGTGGGGGGGCGCTCCGGTGGTCGCACGGAAGATCTGGGCTGACTCGCCCAGTGCCAGGCTTGGCACCCTTTCCACCACTGCCCACCATGGCCATACCACTACCGTACCTGGTCTGCCACCATGCTCTCAGCGCCTCATTGCTTCTCCACCCCATGCATAGGCCCTGCCCCACTCCGCCACTCACGGCCTACTGATGCCAATACCGGCAAAAGGTAAGCCCTCCCGAAAGTAAAACCTTCTGCTTATTTCAGAGCCCAAAAGAAAGTAAGACAGGGTCTTACTTTTGGGGAAACACAGTATGACCATGGTCACATGATTTACATTTGGATGCTTGACAACTGGTTCATATTTATGATGGTTGCAGTGTGTTCACCTTTTACAACCTTCTGACAAGCAAAGTCAATGGGGAAACCAGATTCGCTTAACAATTGTTGTTTATTAACTTAACAACTGCAGTGATTCACTTAACAACTGTGGCAAGAAATGTCATAAAATGGGGCAAAACTCACTTAACAAATTTCTCACTTAGAAACATAAATTTTGGGCTCAGTTGTGATCGTAAGTCAAGGACTACCTGTACAGTAACTTTATTGGCCCAACAGGTAGTGAAATAGTATCATTTAAATCCCAATGATTTCAGTGAGAACTGCTACAAAGTCTGTCTGCATCCAGTATTTTTTAAAAATACTATTCATAATTATACTTTCTACATAAAAAGCTTCCATAATTTTAGTTATGTAACATACTCTTGGATTAAAATAAAGAATTGTTCAAAACACAGCGAACACCTAAAACAAATACAAGTTCAAATAGCAAAATATATAAAAAAATATAAAGCCCTAAAGAGATCATGACAAGGTCAGGCTACTACAATTATAGAAGCAATTCTTGGGTTTTGTGCACTTTTTCTCCAGGATCCTTTTTTGGGTTTTCTTTTAGTTTAGTCAGAGGCTGAAAAGATCATTCCCTTGGCATACAATTTCTTGCTCCTTTTCTCCAGGTGTTCTGCAGTCTTTTTCAAAAACAGAAACTCTTCTTCTCTAACACAAGGGAACAGGGTAGGATAATCTGATTTGTATGTGACCCAGGGCATGCAGCTCTCTCTTGTGAAAATGTAAATTGGGGAAATCAGCTTCAGAGAGTATGTACCGTATGAGGAATGTCTTGAGTTTGCCACATATCTGAGGCTCCTTTTACACTAGTGATGCATCTTCTTTCAGGTTAGCTTAAATTTTCATCTATCTTTGCATGTTTGGGGATTTCTGCATTCTTAGAATTTACTCTAATAAATTGTCATTTGTCTTTTTGTGAAAATAAGAAAGGCCAAAATGTGTTTAAAGTAAACTAACATGATGTAGTTTAGTGTATTAAATTATAGGATGGGTGTAGGCTATACAACCTTTCCTTAGAGCCCATTTTGCTCCTAGTTGCTTTAGATAGATAGATAGATAGATAGATAGATAGATAGATAGATAGATAGATAGATAGATAGATAGATAGATAGATAGATAGATAGATAGACAGACAGACAGATAGATAGATAGGTAGGTAGGTAGGTAGGTAGGTAGGTAGATAGATGATAGATAGATAGATAGATAGATAGATAGATAGATAGATAGATAGATAGATAGATAGATAGATAGATAACCTTTATTGTCATTTTTTACTGTGGTCACAATGGCACACATTAAAAATGAAATTTAGTTGCTTGCTCTCAAAGTGTACACATACACATAAAATATTGTTTTTCTTATCTTATTTTAAAATAAAATGAAATAGAAACCAGGAATGTTACAAAAACATCCTCTACCATCATCTCTGTTAGAAAAAGGCATCTATGCCCCTCACAGACCATCCTGGGAAGTAGAGTCAACTATATAAAAGAACAAGCTTTACTGAACATCTCTAGTGGTTTCTGTAGAAGTCACTCTTGTTTTACTATGTTTAAAATATTAAACATAGAAAGAATACTTAGACTTCCACATTGCCTTTGAGAAAAAGCTCTTCATTAAGGCTTAGTTGTAGAATAAGAGATTGAGTGCTCTTATGAACTGGTAGCTGATTAATAAAAAGAACAAAATAAATAGATTTTTCCCCACTTAAAGATATAATATAAAATGGAATATAAGGATCTGTACTGTATATAAGATCTGTATATAAGAGAGCCAGTTTGGTGTAATGATTAAGGTATCAGGCTAGAAACCAGGAGACCATGAGTTAAGGTCCCTCTTTAGGAATTAAGTCAGTTGGGTGATATTGGGCCAGTCACTCTCTCTCCCATCTGGTAGAAGGAAATGGAAAACCATTTCTGAAATCTTGCAAAGAAAACTCCATGGACTTGCCTAGACAGTCATGAGGAGTCAACACTGACTTGAGGGGCCAAAAAAAAAAAAAAGGATTTGTACTGAGAGCACTGCTGTTTAACTTATTCATTCATGACTTGCAGTTAGAGAAAAGCCAAGTTTGCTGAATACATCAATATATAGCAAAAGAGTTTATGAAGACCTGCAGCAGAGGTGGGACATTCCAAAACTGGATGAATCAGTTTTAATATGGCAAAGTCCAATGGAAGAGAACCCAGCAATTTGTGTTTTTTTCTGCAGATTTCATGGAGAAATTCAAGATATACTCAAGGAAGCTGCTAGAAACTGATGAGGAATGGTATCTTGAAATCAGCCCAATGAGCAGCCCAATGAAAATATCAAATCAAAATGCCACTGCTGTGAACACCAGAAGTGAATTCCATGCTTGAAATATTTAAAAAAAATGTTTGAAAATAAAGAAGCCAACATAGCATTCTTTTAGTCCACAAACTTTAGGAAATAAAAATCCAATTGGGATCCAGTTAGTTTTTCAATGTTTTAAACTCCCCTGGATAATCGGCCGTTGCTGTTTCTAGAGGGAGGGCTAAAATCCCCCTTCCCTCTCCACAGGGGGAAAAATACTTTAGCAGCTTACGTAGGTAAAAAAAGGTAGTTAGGGTTTAAGAGAGGTAGATCTCACCCAGTCTCTTCCACGCTGCTTTAAAGTTGCCTGGTGGTAAGTGTGACTTCAGCTGTCCGCAGCCTAGTGATGGGCCATATTGCTATGGCCGGTCTTTCATCTGCCAGTTTGGAGGGTAGTGCCGGCTCTGTCGGGAGAGCTACTGCTCTCCCACAATCCAGCAAAAGCCCCTCCTTGCTGGTCGCCTCTAAGGGGCAACTTTCGACCCTTTTAGGGTCCCCCAGCGATGTGAAACTGGATGAGGAAGATGGAGCTCATCTTCCAAGCATCCATGGCAGCTGCGTCAGCAAACCGGAAGCCCTCAATAATTTTTCTTCCATCAGTTGAACAGGACTACTTAAAATATTCTGGACCCCTGGCCCTACCATGTTCATCAGAATGTTTCAGCATTTTTAAATCCCTTCTTGGCAGATTAAAACATTGAACAAACAAAACAATAAAACAAATAGAAATATATAGAATGAGTTTACATATTACACCAAATTATAGTTTAGTTAATGTGTTTTGTTGAATCAGTCAGAATTGGCTAGGTTTAAGCAATACATTAAGCCCAAACCTATCAAATCACATTATGATTATGTGTCAAGAAACAAACAAGTCCCATAGCAAATGAAATGCATACACGAGTAATTAGAGATATAATAGCTTTCTGGTAACCAAACAATAGATGTTTCATACATCATAATCAGCCATAATATTGTTTGTTTGCTTGTGTCTTAGTTCATGGCTATGATAGGTGTTTGAAATATAATGTCATGAATATTTTCCTAATATCATTGTGCAAATAATATGAATTATGTTGATGCTATTGATATAATCAATCAAACTATGTATCTCTTGTTTGCTTGAAAAAATTGCATCCCACTTTTCTTCTAGCAAAGATGAGCTTGTGAATTGCTTCTTAGGTAGAAAACAAGACTGATGGAGCTTAATTTCTAATTTTGTCTAATATATCCAATTCAACTTGTGTCCAATCAATGAAAGTTGCAGTATATGAAATAATTAGAACAATTGAAGTATTTATGGCTTTAATTGAATTTAATTTTGTTTTCAAACTATACCAGACTAATTTTATATAACTAGAACGAGTATTATTTTACTGTAGTAAGTCAGACAGTAATCCTAAGTGTTTGTACCTTTTTTGGTACCAATTTGTCCCATTTCCGTGCATTAGCTGTATTCTTATTCAACAAGTATTCCTCCTCCGAAGCAACCTCCAAAGATACACATTAGTCTATTAAAAAAGGCAGACAATATTTGGTCCAATGTTTATTAATTGAATGGTCTCAAAAGGATGTAACATTCGTTCACCCACTCCATTGAAATAAAAAAACACTCAACCACATTTTAACAGATCACATTGATCAAGTCCACCCTGTGTGATTAAGACATAGTTCCATGTGCTATATAAATCCATAAAAATTGGGTAAACCGTGCTGGGTTAAACACGTACTATGAAGACAACCACCGTTACTGTCTTCAAATAGTGGGATTTAATTTCCCTGCCAAGCTTTCATTCCTTGTTAAAACCTAGGTGCTTTACCTTTTTCTCGTTTGCATGCTATTTTTACAAGCTGCGATTACTGGAACGCAACCCAAGGGCAAAATGCTTCACCACAGGCAATACGCATGCTCTCCTCCTTCCTGTCTCTTTCTTTCGTTATTTTGGGCATGCTCGCAGCCCGACTGGCAGCTTAGATCAGAGCACAGCTTGCGTGGCGGCGGCAATGCGCGCTTCGAGACCAGCTGTGGCCTCAGCGCGCGCTCCCGCGAGCACTGTTACACGTGGCAGTTCTCTGAGCGCTCCCGGGTAGGGAGAGCCTGGAGGCAGCCGGCTCGTCGCGCGGCTTTCTGACAAGCGCCTGCAGGACCGGCTTAGAGCAGGGCGAGGCAGCGAATTGAAAGCTGGGGACGACCAGGTAAGGGGAACGACCTTCGGCGAATGTCGGGGGGCAAGAGAAATGAGAAGCTGTGGGGACGCGCAGTCTGGACACAAGAGCGCCTTTGAACGCAGTCTGTATTTATTAGGGAGAGCCGGCTGAGATGATAGCATCCCTTTGAACCAAGGAGCATCTAGGGCTGGGGAAACTTTTGGATTTGCATAGAAGAGGAGAAAGAGAAGATTTTATCTCAGCGCAAGAGGTATAGAGATTCTTCTTCGTTTTCAGATTGGGTGTCTCGTGGGGAACATTGCAAACGCAGTACCTGATCCACATCTGGCCCATCTGTCTAGCTTTAGGTTAGGAGGACTGGCTGGATTTGCTTTAAGGGTGTCCGGTGATTTCGTATGCAACCTGCCTAGTTATCTTGAAGCTGTACTGATTCTAAATATGCTTAATTCTTTTAGAAAGTTAGACTCAAACAATTAAAAAGCTCATTCAAGCCTCATTCCCCCAGCTTGGGTGCAACTAGCCCTAATTTTATTGCAAGATTGAAGGATGTGTAACATCTTCAAAAACTGTGAAAAATGGGCTAATTGCACACCATGCAAGGTTTTCATACTTAACGTTGAAATAGTAATTTTTGAAAGGGGTTTCTGTAAATACTATATAATAAAGATATTTGCATTGCTTTCTGGATTGTGATTAAACTTCACCACACACAAGCTACCTGAATCCACATTGTGTTGGGGCGGGGGGGGGGGAGGAAAAGTGACCTTGCCATATTGTATAATAACAAGAATGGGGAAATAGTTTTTTGTTGTTGTTTTTTTGATATATGTGTTGCAGTGGTGGCATGTATCTCTTGTCCTTAACTTGCAACCTAGTTGTCACCCATTAACTATGATGGGTTGAGTAGATTTTGGGTCAGCTCTTATGTCTGACATTGAAAATAAATCATAAGAGACGCTTCATCATACATTAAAGAATATATGGGACGATCGTAACATATTATCTCAGCTATAGGAATAGTGATTTTAGTGATTTTTTATTTTATATCTTCTTTGGTTTTTAATAGCTTAGTACATAAAATGTGCATGTTTACAATTACTTATAATTCTTTTCATCATTAATGTGGGAACTTTAAACACAGTGCTTTTTTTCGGAAAAAAAAAAAAAAAAGGTGCCGGAACTCACACACGTCATACAACCCGCCTTGCCTACCCTACAAGGTTCCATCCAAAAAAGGTGCCGGAACTCCGTTCTGGGCGTTCTATGAGAAAAAAAGCCCTGCTTAAACATATAGTCTGATACTCACAATCAAACCTTGGTTGGCGCTATGGACTGTGCTCCAGGTTCACAGTCTCCAATTTCATACCAATGTTTCCTGACTGCAGTAATTATTATTTGCGGGGTGTTTGGATTGGGCAAACTGTCACAAATCATAGATCACTTCCAAACTAGACTTGGGGACTATGACTTCAATTGGATTTTCAAAACCAGTTCTGTCATATACCATACAGCAAGTAAAAAAGCTAGAGAAGAAGTCAAGAGTACTGCATAATAGGACACAAAGCAAGACAGAGAAGGAAGTCATCAGATGTATTAGAGAAATTAAGCTCCTCCATCTGTTGTTACCTATCATCAACCATCTCATTTGGCTATAGAGTGTAAAAAGGAAAATTAAGGAGACATTCTTCTGACTTAATTAAGGAAGTGTTTGTCTGTTGTTTGGATAGTTTTCTATGTAGCTAGTAATTAATAATTATATAGCTAAACCTTAAAGTCTGAATTATTATTTTTTTGCTTCTTACCTAAACATAGTTTTCTTTGATGTCTTTTGGAAAGCCTGATTGCAGGGATGTTTTTAAACTATGTAAACTACTGCTATGGAAACTCTCTTTTTTTGATATAACGTAATTATGATTAATGGATTACATTCTTTGTATTGAGATGCTTTATAAAATGGTTTCAATTTTTATCTAGTTGATACACATTGTTGGAAGGGATGAAAGGAAGAAGGGAGACACATTTATTAGTTACTTTGTTTATAAATGAAACTGAAAGTAGATTGAAGTCATTTAAAGCAGGGGTTCTCAACCTTGGCAACTTTAAGACTTGTGGACTTCAATTCCCAGAATTCCTCAGCCAGCAAAGCTGGCTGAGGAATTCTGGGAGTTGAAGTCCACAAGTCTTAAAGTTGCCAAGGTTGAGAACCCCTGATTTAAAGCACAGTTATGTTTGTATTTGGTTTGTATAGGATGTTCTGACGTGGCACATTTTTTTCTGTCTCAACTGTGCAGGAAGTTGTTTTATTGGCTCAGAATATTAACTGTAACTGCCTAGAATGGAATTCTTTATAATGACAATCAGCACGGCTTTAATATCAAGCAGTTAAATGCACCTGTTGAGATGACTAGAGCTCTAAACTGCCACGTTTCTATCCACGAAAGAAAAAGGAAGTATGTGTCTGTTTGTATGTGGGGGGAATCACCAGCAGCAAACTGATCCTTACATGGCATGTATTTAATTAACTAGTGCCACCTCATCAAAAATAGTTTTCTCATTTTATGTGCATGGCACTTGAAAAAAACACAATTTTATGTCTTGAAAATATGAAAAGAAATAGCAGGAAAACTGATTAATGATATAGATCAGATGTACATGTTGGCACTCATAATTTAGAATACTGCTGATTGGCTATTTTCTCAGTGTCTACAGTTCTAGTAAGCAATAAGTTGTAAGTAAGTAGTCATGGATACCTTTCCTTCTCTATAAATGTCATTGTAATAAACAAAGCTTATGTTTTGTGTTTGTGTGTGTGTGTGTGTGTAATCCATGTTTGTTCTTATGATGTACACAATATACAATTTGTTTGATTTTTATATACCTTTAATGCATTTATGCATATTTTTGCATACATTCATTTCCAGAAATTTGATAACTTTATTTAGTACATCCAATTATTGCAAACCACAAATGTACCAATGTACACAAATGTACCAATTTACCAATTGTACCAATTTAGTAGACATGCTGATGTAGTGGTCTGTCAGAGAAGAGAGTGTGAGCCTTTCCTTAGTAATTTTGCACATATCAATTAATAGTAAGGAAATAAAGATTTGTAGTTATAACTGAACCTGGTTACGGGTCTACTATAGTTTTTTCTCACACTTTGTCATAATTATTTTCTATGTTTTTTTTCCTGTTTCAATTTGGCACTGAAAAGTTGAGAAGTGACTGGGAGAAATTTTGAGACAGGTGCTCCTTTAACTGCATTTTTGTACATATTTACTCAGGCATTAGCCTTTTTGAAATTTGTGAGGCTTGCTTCTCAGTAAACTTTTATAGAATCTAAATTTGCATTTAAGAAAGTGGTGGTGGTGGATACATTTTTTTCTGTTTTCCCTTCATTCTAGTTGTCTCTCCTGGACTCACAGCTTCTGTTTGAAGAACAGGTGGCAGCTGTGGCCAGAGGGGCTCTTTACAACTGTGTCTTGTGCAATAATTGTTCCCATGCAAGGAGAAGGAGGGACCTGCTCATGGTCACTCACACCTGGTCACCTCCTAATTGTCCCACTGCAACACACACTATGTAGGGCTGCCCTTAGAGAGCATAGGAAAGGTTCAGTTGGTCCAGAATGCAGTGGTATGGGTGCACCTCATTATGCCCTGTAACACTTATTTTGTGAGATGAACTGGTTTCCATTAGACTTCTGGATCTGAGCAAGGTGCCGCTTATCACCTTTAAAGCCTTACATGGCACAGGGCCAGGGTTTGTTTTTTTTTGAAGGACACCTTCTTTCAAGAACATCTGCCTGTCCCACATACTCCCACAGAGAGACATACTCCAGGCTTCTTTTAAATCTTGTTATCTTCTGGAACCTAGGAAGTGTGCCTTTTCTGCAGTTGCCTCTGTTCCCTGGAATTAAACATAACATTCTGTATGATATGCCCCTATTTTGTTGACTTTAGAAAAACCATTGAGACTTAGCTTCCCCCCCCAGGGCATTAGTGGAGTCCTCTTGATTTATTTTGGTGCTTGGTGGTAGTTTTGTATTTTATATTTTTCTATTACATAGCTTTTAATATTACCAGTAGATATGTGTAGTGGTTTTGTTTGTTTTTTGTTCTTGTATGACACCCAAAGTAACATTGTTTGATTTGGATGGTGTTATAAATCTAATAAACAGAAAAACATATTGCACAGAAATTTGGGAACTTTTATGAATTGGAAACAACCCTCTTTCAAAGAGCACATTTCTAAATTTGAATCCAATTATACTTTTCAGCTGTAATTGCCACTTTAAATAACATCCTCATCAATTATAAAAATGTTAACCCAATCAAATCACATATGTTTCTTCTAATGAGTAAGTAACGGGATGCAAGTAAATAGCATTTTCTTGCAAGTAATGGGCTATAGAACTGCAAAAGTTGACATTTTGGTTCTACAATAGGGAAAACACACCTGTTAACTTTACCCATGTCAGAGACTATTTATTTATTTATATCTGCCCCCGCCCCCCGCTTCTTAAACAAGTCTGGGTGGCTTACAACTTAGGGCCTTCGCTTATCTATGAGTTGAAGTAATGCTACCTTTGACTTGGCACAAAACTCGTAACATTTGTTTTCTCCTTTGGCAATTCTTACAGTTCTAATTTTTTTTATTCCAAGGCTTGGTTGGGCATTATTTTGCATCATTCATTGCTCAAGCAAAATGATTGCTTTGTTCTTCTGGCTTTGATGCTATCCTTTTCCAGTATATCACCAGGCAGCAGGGAAAACACCTACCAGTGAGGGCTCTGCAGCAGGATCTGAGGAATTCTCATTTTTGGTTTTGTCTTCTCTGGGCTGCTTTATCTGCCCCTTCATCTAACTATATTTGGGCGTTTTCCAAATTAAAAGAATATGAAATGCAGAAATATGGAAATATGCTGTGTACCAATAACCTGATAGAGAACCTTGTAGAGAACAGAGGCAGACCCCTTCACGGTTAGTGAGCTAGCTAGTTCTTGTAGAGCAGAAGCTGCTAAGCAATTTGGGGTTTTTTCCCCGCATGAAATTGGGAAGACTTATTTAGAGGCTGCCCAACTCTGGGCATTCATATTTTAAAAGCAGGAAACATTAAAATTAGGGATGAAACGGATAAATACCAGGAAAGGGACAAATAAGCATTTATCTTAAATAAAATTGGGATGCTTTGCTTTCTTGTTGCTGCATATCAGTGTTTCTCAGCCGTGGCAACTTCAAGGTGTCTGAACTTCAACTCCAAGAACTCCCTAGTCAGCATTCTGGGAAGCCTGTAGAGATGTTGTGGTCAAAAACAGCATATGTAAAAAGAACTTGATTGGAAGGACAGAAGCTGGAAGAGAATGAATAAGGTGGAGGTTGACTTATAACCAGAGAGTGAAGAGGGCAAACCTACAACTCCCAGTACTCCCCAAAATACTGCCAATCACTCCCACACCAGGTCACCTGGCTGCTTCCAAAGTAATGGCGAGCAACATAATATGTTTTATTCATCTTGTAGCTGTCTTGTGATGATATTGGAATAAGGTGGAAAATGCTATTAGAGTGGAACAGCTAATAATGTTTAATGTCTTTCTCATTCATGGAGTGGGAATGAGATAATATTAGGTGAACAGAGTAAAAAATGATGTCATATAGCATGACTACTGTGATAAGGGCAAGTAGTGACTGGGTCTTAATGTCTCTTTGGGAAGCTTCTTTGGTGTTTAAATATTTATTTGTTGCCACATACTGCTCTATTGTGGCAGGTGAGGGCCACCTTGGGGAATTCTTGCCTTCTTGGAAAACAGATGCATTTCAGTTACTGTTGCAACACTATAGAGATAGAGATATATAGATATAGATAGCATGGTGTGTGTATATGTATGTATGAATAGAAAATGACACAAATATGTTGAATATACATTTATTGAAGTGTTATATTAAGTTATATATATATATATATATATATATATATAACACAAAAGACTAATGGACACACAGCCAGCACCTCAACTAATCAGGATGTTACGAAACAGCTGAACAATCCGCAAACAATAACCCTTACACAGCCAACCAACCCACCTACAGCAACTAAGCCAGCACTCCACACATCCCCACCAATATTTATAGAGAGACAACAGCTCCGATCACACTTTGCTCGCACAAGCACAAAGCTGAAGATGACGAGTGCGACCTCGTCGAAACATCGCCAAGATACTCTCAATCTTACACGGGAAAAGACCCGAATACGCCAAGACCTGCACTGTATGGGTCAGAAGAGGGGTGGATATTATTCCAGTTGCACATATATTGTCCTACTTAAATAAGGTGGAGAGAAAGAGGGAGAAAATTTAATTCCTACTCCTTCAGATAATGTCACTGTTTACCCTCCCTCATAAGAAAATATATATCTCCAAGCCCCAAAAAGATGTCTGCTCCTGAACTTTATCCAGAAAAAATAGATTTTGAAGAGAACTTTCATGAAGTCCTGGAAAAAAATCCATATTTTATAAAAGGAATTCAATATGATCCAGTTTGCGTGATGTAGAAGAACTACCATGTGCTTTGTCCAGATCAAAATCATCATTCCTAAGAGAATTATCAGACTATGGACCACTTCCTTCAGCCTGATGTCAAAAAGCTGATTCTGTTTCTTGCTATTATAATATAATAGTAATAATAATAATTCAGTTCACATTTTTATTGCTGAAAATTATAATTTTCCTATTTATAAAATAAATAAAATTAAATTAAAAATTATAAATAAATAAATAAAATAAATAAAATTATTTATTTCCTATTTATTTTTATAAGGAAAGGAAAAATACTGCTGAAATGAATCACCAAGGATATGTTGCAGCACCTCCATATTCCCAGGCCCAGCCAGGAATGGGAGGGTTTTCTTCTGGCTTTGGACAAACAGTTTCTTCTCCTCTGCACGGACACTATAATGATCCAAATCCAGCACCTTTTGCATCTCAGTCAGGTATAGTTACGTCATGTTTATTTATGGTATGCTGTATTCTGGTTCTTTATAAAAAGAATGGGTTGCATTTTCCAGATTCTCAGCCAGGACAATGTTTGAGGGGGAATGCTGGATGTAATGAGTTGGTAAAACTAACTAAAATTAGAACAAATGAAGGTTTATCATGATTTGTGGACTCAGATTGTATGTGCTTCAGCATTTAAACCCTGGGAAAAGTACCAGTACTTATGGACTTCTTTCACTGAGGTCTTTGTCCCTTTTTAGTATGGCTATAAAATTAACTTTTTAAAATGCTTATTGCTTTCTCTTCTTTCCTGATACTGATATAAATGGAAGACACTGCATAATTTGGAATTTATTTGTAATTTAGTTTATGAATGTATTTCTTTGACATACATTATTTATGCTTTGATTTTTATGATACACTCCTTTAAATGTAATGGTTTTCCACTGTTATCAATATGTTTACTTTTACTTTAGGTATATTGAAAACAAATGTGCCTTTTGGAGTTCCTCCTGTCATGGGATCTCCACCTCAGAGCTTCCACTCACCTAAGCAGAGTAATTTCCAGAATGGACCTAGCACTGCAGCAGCTCAACAGCCACACAGGTGATTTAAAACAAAGCAGAATAAAGCATTAGGATTATTCACAAAGCTGCTTTTTCAAGAGGCACTGGATTTCTTGTTCATCTCTGAAGACATTTCCCTTTTCATCAAAGAAACTTCTTCAGTTCTGAACTGAACTGAAAAAGCTTCTTGGATGAGAAGCGAAACATTTTCAGAGAAAAACAAGAAAGTCCAGTTGCCTCTTGAAAAGGCACCTTTGGGACAACCATTA
>NW_015387959.1:120721-142538 GCF_001527695.2 Protobothrops mucrosquamatus | reverse complement strand
ATATAGGAACCTTTCATCTCCCTTAACAATTGATTCCACTATAAATCTGCTCTAATTGTTATAAAGTTTTTCCTGGCTTGTATTGTATGATATGGCTTCCTCTATTAGAAGACTACTATCATACTTGTTCTAGTACTTCACTTCTCAAGGCTAAATATTTTCAATATTTTCTTATTGGATTTATTGTCTAACTTTTTATCAACTTATTACTGTTTTAAGAGTTTACATCAGTTTATATCAGTCTTAAAGTATGCTGACCCAAATGGAACAGAATACTTCAAGTAATATCTGACCAATAAGAACACAATGGAACCAATACTCTCTGTTATTTGGAAGCATACTTATATTGGGTATCACTAAAATTGTATATGCTACAACTTTGATTTTACAAACTTTAATGCAATGAAATTTGAATATAACAGTCATACTGTATTAGAATTTATGTTGTACGTGTAATATTATTATGTATCTGACATAATATGTATGGTGAACTCAATATACATATAACATTTATGCCAATTGATAATGACAATGTAATGCAAATAATGTAATCTGCATTACTATAATGACATACCCATTGATTTACTGGACTTTGGGGAAAAATCAGAGACTCTCCTCCCCAATTAGTTTACTAAAATGAGATTTTTATTATATTGCATAGTCTTTTTGAAAAATAAATCATTTTTGTACTGAGTTCTAAAATATAGTTAAAGAACTGACTCTATAAATTGGATTAACCAAAAGGAAAAGCCTAATTCTTTTACGATTGTATCAAGCAGTTATTTTAATTACAATTCAAGGCCTAAATTAATCCATATGTTTTGAGCAGCCATAATGCAAAACATATTCTGTGGACAGAGAATCACCTTTGACCTTTATGTCCAATTTAAAAGATCAAAGCTGAAGGTCTATGAGCCATGGGATGAGATTTAATCTGTTTCCATTCCTTTTTGTTTCTGGTTGCTAAATGAGCAGTGTATGCAGGAATTAATAATATCATATTTTGTAGAAGTTGTCAAGTTACTTATGCAGGACTTTGAGAAATCATTTTTGAATAAGGGCAAATTATTCAAATTGAGCTGCCTACCAATTGAGATCATTCTTCTTTGACCCTATTAAGTTTTGCTTTGTTTAAGTCAGTTTTAAAGGGAAAAAATAAGCTTAGTATATATATTGTATTTCATTATTAATCATTTCATCTATTTTTGTTTCAAGATTTGAAGAGAAAGGGAGAGAAAATTCTCTTTATTAAAAGAACTTAATAAAACATGTTTGCTAATATGGATAAAAAGAGAGAAGGAAAGATTTTTAGATTTCAGTCATACTTTTTAGGAAGTAAAATCCATGCTAAGCTCAGTATTTTTCATGATGACTCAGATAGTGGACTTCAGCATGATGCAGAGTTACAGTGTGATTGTTTGGTCTTAGCTTAGCAAATTCTATAAATCCTGTCATTATGGTTTCTGAAACCATAGCTTGGGGCTTAGTCCAGTCTCAAACCAGCCAAATTGTGCCTGATTTGTGTGAAATAGTTCTCACTTTGCACAGTCTACTGTCTTCTGTATACACAGGGTTATATGTATTGCCAGTATAAATTAGAAAAAAAAATTGCAGAGGAAAATGATGATCAAAAATGAAGAAGCAGAAAGAATAAGGGAGGGGAAAAAACCTTAAATACAGAATTATTCATAATGTTTATTGCACATGGTTGTGTTACATAGGAAATATTAACTTTTTGCAAACAGAGATCATTTGCATTAGATTGGATTTAATCTACGTTGATTGCAAAGCACCCATTCCATCTTGAGTTTTTTGCAATGTGGAAAGAGGTCAATTTCCAAGTATTCTCTTCCCTCCTGTTTAGGTCGGGAATAAATTTTGGTAAGACTCCTTCCAACTATTCAGTCTCCTAATAAAAATACTTCTAATCATCTCAGCTCCTCTCTGTTGTGTTTGTAAAGCATAATGTCACAATGGAAGCTTTTTTTAAGAAGAGAAATTTCAACAATGATTCTAACAATTGACAGTGCCTGTGTAATGATAAACTGCATTTTATTATCCCGAGAATGAGCCTTCGTGAACTTAGGACTTACACTCTACTACTGCTGAGCAGTCATGAAGAAAAGATTGGAAACTTTGACATTTGATTAGCTGCAGCTTAGTATTAATTTTTAAAAACTGGTTAATGCCAATTAGTGCTTTATTGAAACAACCCTGCTATAGCTAAGTTTTTTTTCAATAAGCCACAGTGAAAGCTAACCATAGTTTATATGGGTTTAGTCATAATGATAAACTGTTATTAGTAGAAGTGGAAGAAAACCTCTTATTTTGAAGGTTCCTGAAAAAAATATAAGGGACAAATAATATATCTGAGGGTGGCTCATCTAGAACTGTTCCCCTATAAATAATAATTAATCATGAAGCTGATGTACAGCATGTGATGAGTAAACCTGCCACAGACAAAGCCTCTTAGTTTCCTGGACATTTTATATTTGGTATTTTCTCTGCAGAGTCTGCAGGAATGACTCATGTGCATCTTGGCTTATGTGATTTATGAGCAAAATAATATACTGTATGGTGATTTTGTGAGTTTCTGTAATGTTGTTTTTTGTTTTCAGATTGCCAGGTCCTCCAGCTTCTTATCCTTCCTACCATCATTCTTTACAGTCTGGTCCAAATAGCCCCCCTCTTCCTGCAGTACAGCTGACAAATCAGCTTGGCAACATGCAGATAAGTAGTTACGGTATGAATTGCATAATCCATGAAAGGTTTTTATTTTCTTTTTTTTTTGATTCAGTATAAAAACAAAAAGAAGGAAAAATAAAGGCAGCATTAAAAAGAAGAAAGTCAAAATAAAATAAAATAAATCTTTAAAAAAGAAAACTATACATTACATATATTCATTCATATTTATACATATATAAAAGTTCTATATTAGTATTTCAGTGAATGATAACCATATTTCATTATGAGCATCCATAATCTATCTATGCCCCTAAATGATTCCTTTATAAATTGCTAAAACATCAACTGTGCAAATCACTGGATAGTTACTGAGATATTAGAATTTTAACTATGTGTTTGTTTTAATTTGAACTGGATTTAAATAATGCTTAACATAGAAACACTAACTTAAGTTCCATGGAATTCCATAGAGACTCAATGGTTAGATTCAGATTGAATTATAGTTAATAGGAAATATAGTTACTTCAGTCTGGATCTAACCATTGGACCCAATTGTTGCAAGTGGAGTTTTGCTTATATTAAGGCCTTTCAATTAGAGATTCCTGCACCATCACAAAAAGTAGTAGAGCCAGGGGATGGGATGGACGTATAATAGCGTGTGGAATTTGTGATCAGGAGCCTGGAAATGAGCATTTTACATTGTACAGATTTTACATCAACTGGATATATACAGTACATGCCGTCTAAAGGTGGTATAAAAATTCTTAGCGAGACAAACCATATATTATGGTTAAGTCAATATAGTTTTTCTGGGATTATAACTTTTCCTGTGTTAAGAACACTTAAAAGAATTAGGATGATCTATTGCACTGATCTATTGCACTGAAGGCAAACATCTGATAGTTTGAAAGCTTATTGGATGCTTCCAAATAATATCAATTCTCAGTACTAATGGGATGTGTTAATATAAATAAATGAATGAACACCTGGATCATGGATTTTAAAGTTACCTTCATAATCTTACATTGATACAAGATTCCTAATGCAAATTTTACCCATTGTAAATCTATATTGAAGCAATTGTATTAAAATCATGGTTATTTATTAATTGGAAAGAACGGTGTACATTTTTACAAACTTGATAAAGTTAATAATACTAGAAAAATATCTTCTCTCTGTTTTGTTTTATGTGTAAAGATGCAAACAATTATTGGTTTATACAAACCCTGCCTTAATAAATCTGACCTTATAGAAGAGAATGCAAGAATGGCAACCATGTGCAAAATAATGACTGCCATATTTGCTCACATATATTGTACAGTGTACAATTTGACATGTGTGAAAATCAGCTTCTCCTAGAGTTCCTGTGTAATTTGGAAGATGTATGTATTGAGACATGGTTTCTGGAATATTATACATGCCATGGGACACATATGGGTTAGGCTTAATGTTTCAGCAAAGGATCCTCATAGTTTATGCTCTGCTTTCTATAGTTAGTAAAAGTATTGATTGAAAATCTTTGTAGTTGCCATCTTTCATCTGTATCATAGTATTTAAATATTCTAAAGTATGCTTCTTTTTACCATGAAATGGAATGAAATATTTACTTCTAGGAATGTGATATAAGTAATTTATGTAAATTTAAGTAAATTTTATTTATTTATTACATTTCTACAATAAATTTAGGTAAATGTCTTTATAGCTCTGCTTGTAGGGTAATTTTGGTTTAAAATCTAACAATTAATGGACTGGATTTAGTCTTAATCATGTCTGGAGCAGATTAACCATTGAAAATAAAATAGTCACAATTGAATAGCTTCTCTGGATCTGTTTTGATGAAGAAAAAAACACCAGAATAAAGCAGTGGCAAACCAGTTCTTTATTTTTGCCAACAGTACTATATAAATATGGCCATGAAATCACCAGGATTTTAGTTTGACTAGAGGTGCACTGTCCCTCTGTGTACACTTTAAATATAATTAAACATGGGTGTAATTCATTGCAATTTTAAAGTAATACATAATCATTAACAAAAATATGCATGTAAATGTCTACAATACGAAATTACTCAGATTGATTGCATGACAATTTTGAATTTTAGATGTGTTCTTCATAATTGTATTCTTGCATAGGTCCCAGTAATGCTCAGAATCCACCTTCTTCTGGACCTTTGGGCCTACCTTCACCTTTACAAGGCCCACCACTTCAGCCACATCAAATGGCTTTGCCAACAAGTCCTCCTGTTTCTCCACCAAATAACTTGAATAGTCACTGCACTCCATCTTTACCTCCTTCAATGGCCAGGCAGGAGGGGTTCCCTGGTCCAAATCCATTGAACACCAATTTGCCACAGCAATTTGCAGGTGAACCTCCAGGTCCTGGGTTTCCTTCTCAGTATGGTAAGTGTGGATGCCTATAGTAAATTCTATTTAATTTATTTATTATTAAACTTCTACACTGTCCATCTCACCTAAGTGACATAATATTAGCAGGCTGCAATTTCTGTTTTGAAGATAGAGAAGGGAGTAGCATCTAGTGAGAAATGAGAGAAGCATCTAATTTTGTAATTTCGAATAGACAAGGTTTAAATGTGGTTTTTTTTTCTGTCCACAATTTTTTTTTGCTGTACATGGCATAGTTAACAGAAATTGTCTTTATGTGACCTGTAGAGCTAACTCTAGACCTAACATGTTGACTAGACTGAACTATAGATCAAACTTTCATTGTTACAAAACATTCTTATTGCTATTTTACTTGAGATGTGTTCCTCTTAACTTGGCCTCCTTGAAACATTGGGATCCATTATGAGTTCTGAATCTAGAGACAAAATGCTTGAGTGGTGCAAAATAGGACGTGATTTTTTCCACCCTTTTATAAGCCTAGCAGAAGAGAAACAAAAAATAGATATATGTATCCAAGGCCTAACTGGATCATCAAAGAATGTGCAGAACTGTTTAAATTGGGTCTGTGAGATGGATGTGTTATCTGTAAATAATGTATGCTGTCTTTGAGTGCCACCATTTACATGCATTATCAGTTACTGTATTTGAGCTTTTAAGTCTATGTGACCCACCTAGAGTTGCTCTTGCAAGATGAACCCCCATATAAATTGATTAAAATAATAATTTTAATAATATTACAGTAGAAATAATTGTTAAGGAGATAGCAATTGGCCAGTTATCAGAATATTGCTGATCATACACTAAGAAAATGATCTTTGTTTGCTGGATTATCTAAATCAGATGTCCATAGGATGAATAACTTACTGATAGGTAGCATGAGCCCAGCTATGGCATGTTCAGCAAACGTATCTACACACTCACAAGCACACTGGAGAGAAAACAACTTTGAAACAGAAAATTCAATAGTCAGCAGGACTATCCTATGTGTTCATGTTTGGATAACATTTACTCCTCACCGTTTTTAAAGAAAAGAATAGAAATATTGGAAAGCATTTTATTTTACATCTGTTAAACCATTCTCTCTTTAGTTTTTCTCCATTTCCCATGAAATATTCCCAAGATATCTTTATTTATAGACATCTTCCTTTATCCTTCCCCATCATATAAGACAGAAAATAGCTATGTCTTTTTTGAAGTATAGATTTTAAACAGGGAATAGTTTTTTAAATTCTTTTTTTTTAAAAAAAAAACCCTTTAATAAAAATCAAAACAGATAGAAAACACAGGTTATAAAACAAAGTTGTAAACATTGGTGAGATTATTACATTTTCCTTTTTTTTTTGCAGGAAATTATGGTCCTCCAGTGGCAGGGGCACAGCTGTCTTATCCAGGTGGCCTTCCCTCAGGACCAGCACAATTAGCTGGACCACAGCAAAGAAAACTTGATCCAGATTCCATTCCAAGTCCAGTGAGTAAGAATTTTCTCCTTTTGGTTCCCTGCATGTGGCAGGCAAGCTATATCATGTCCAAAATCTTCTGAGCTTAAAATTTTCATAAGTGCTTTGAGCGGGGGTGTCAAACTGCCGGCCCATCGGCCAGATGCATCATAGCGAAACCACGCCCACCCCATTGCCGGCAATGGCAAAAAAGTCATGATATGTCGCAACATGTCATGTGACATTGCGAGTTTGACACCCCTGGCTTAGAGTAAAAACAAAGTAGCTAAAAACAAAATTCCATATTATTTTGAATATTCTGCTCAACAAGCTCTTGTTTCCTTGTCTTTTTTTTATCCTAGGACCACAGGTGTAATTTGAGTGCTGATACTTACCAACTGACCAACTATAGTTTAAAAAGCACAGGGGGTAATTTAATAAATAAATAATAATTCAAACAGGCAGACTACAAAAACATTGCTAAATTTCTCTGGAAATTGTTTGGTATAATTCCCATTCACTTTCGGGACCTAAGAATGAAAAACAAAGCAGCTGTTGGCATGCTCCCACTCACTTAAAATGTTCAGATGGAATGTTTGAATTAATCTAGGCTCAAAGTAATTTTCTTGGTTTATTTCATTCTAAACTTGGAAATGTAATTATCCTTTTTTTTGAAAAAAAGAAAGTTTCAACTTACCTCTTTTAGCTTGAGTTAAACTTTTTTTTGTGTCATTTAACTGCTCGTTTCATTTTGTTATTGTAATTTTGTGATTAGCTGCAGAAAATCTGTAACATTGTCGATACTTTGTAGGGCTGAGGGGAACGACAAAAATTACTCTTGAATATATGCTTGAATGTTACTATCATGGGTGGAGGATGGGAGGGAGTTCAAATCAATTACTGTATTATAATGCTTAAAGACATTTTTGAAGTATAAGGTTCTTCATTTTTTTGAAATGCCATTGTAAGGTTTCTTCCAAGCAGCATCTTTCTTGATCTATAAAATGTGTCTTGATTTTTGAACTGTGGTAACACGTCTGTAAACATTAATTTTAAAACAAATTAACGTCTGCCTCCAATTCTTACATTGTTTATTTATTTTTATCCTTTAGATTCAAGTAATTGAAAATGATAAAGTTTCCAGAGGAAGTCAGACCTATGCTACCAATATCAGAGGTCAAGTCCCTCCTCTGGTTACAACAGATTGTCTGATCCAAGATCAAGGTAAATAGACAAAATCAGTGAACTTGAATTACAATTTGTATTGATTTGAATGTTCCTATTTAATTTATCTAATATTTGTTAAATTGATCTAGAAGTCAAAATGACAGGAGTACATTGTATTAAAGTTTTTTTTATCGGTGAACTCATGTAATTCTGCCACCCTGCAGTTAATGTAGCTTCTTCTGGAAATAACTTGTGTACTTGCATAGTAATTTGGTTAAAACTAAGCTTTAGTGGGAGAGAAATTCATTTTTTACATTCCGTTAGGGATTTAATATTTTTGCAATTGATTCCAAACTTCTTGGTACAAAATGTAATTTTTTCTTGATTGCTTCTATTGTGGAAAGGAGATCTTGGGCAATTCTTCATCTCTATGAGTGTTCAAATCTTCTCTGTGGGATTGAAAAATATCCGTAGCTTATTGTACCAAGAAATTGTACCAAGCTTGGAAAGGAGGGGAAACCACACTGGAAAAAAAATGAAGTTTTACTTATGTAATTCTGAGTTTCACCCTGTTAGGATTTTTTTTTTGTAGAGAAGCACTAGAGATTTGAATGAAAGGAGCTGAGCCTAAGTGGATTTATCATTAGGTTGAATTTTGCATTCTTTGTGAAGGAATATTTATTTATTTTGCAATCTTTGTGAAGGATTATTCTCTGATTTTAAAGTCAAAATGTATCTATTTTTATCATTTAACACTGTCACTATTTGGAATTATTCAGGTAATTGCAGCCCTCGTTATATTCGATGTACCTCTTATTGCTTTCCTTCAACTTCAGACCTAGCAAAACAGGCTCAAATTCCATTAGCTGCTATCATCAAGCCTTTTGCCAATATTCCAGTAAATGAAGTAAGTGAGAAAATACATTTGTTCATAAATTACAATTTTGATGATTTTACATGTAGGGAATGTGCATCTGTTTATAGCAAAGCATTGTTACAGTAATGAATCAATAAAATCAGTTGTCAAGTCCCGTGATTGTTCAATTATCATGGAGCATTCGCAGGAGATTGTGAAAATCTCATGAATTCTCCAATTATCACTGTGAAGTTAGTTCAATCCTATTCAGGATTTCATCCTACTGATTGTGTGAATAGAATCCTTTAATGTAAAGCTTTACATCTATAACTTTTATTTTATAATTTTTATGTATATTTCAAGAACTGGATAAAACTGAGAGCTATCTTTTTGATTAAATCACTAAATCAAAGGAGTGAACGTGTACAATACTTACATTTTTTATGCCTAGCTCTTGAGTCTTTTGTATAATCTGATCAATTTAGCATGTACAGTTTAAAGATCTGTTTTACCAACCATTAATTTTTTATTTAGCTAATTAATATTCAGCACAAATCTTACATATGTGAAATAGTACAATACATTTATCATTTGTAGTAAAGCTTATATTTTTAAAATGGTATGGGAATTCTATATCTTTACTCCAAGATACAGAATTTTTAAGCTTTTTAAATTCCATTTTTAATATATTGGACAATGCAGAAGTATTTAGGTAATTACAGATGTTCACGAAGATTTTGATGAGACTTTGTTTTATTTATTCAATTTGAATGGATGCTCATCTTACCTAAGTGATTCTGGGTGGCTCACAGCTATTAAAAACAACAATCAAATCAAGTTAAACATGTAAAAATCATCAATATCTGCATTGCACAAAAATAATCATGATCAGTGGCAAAATCCATCATTGCATCTCACAATATTGTAAAAACTGTAGAATGCTAGATCCCCAGGCACAGCTACAGAGCCATGTGTTCCTAAAGGCTGGGAGGGTTGGGGCCAATCTAAGGCCAAGGGCAGGGGTAGTCAACCTTGGCTCTTTTATGACTCGTGGACTTCAATTCCCAGAATTCCTGAGCCAGCACAGCTGGCTCAGGAATTCTGGGAGTTGAAGTCCACGAGTCATAAAAGAGCCAAGGTTGACTACCCCTGGCCAAGGGCCTGATATCTTACATGAGCACCAGGGAAGAAAAGGCTGGCTTCCCACTGTTTCATAGCAATCTTGATGGAATGGCAATCTTGATGGAATGGGTAGATATAAATGGAGAAAGTGATCGCTCAAATAAATCAGTCTTACATCATTTAGAGCCATATATCATCAGCATCTTGTACTGAACCAGGAAGCATACTGACAGACAATGCAGCATGAGAACAAAGGTGTAATATGCACCAATTAAAGAGTACACATAATGTCAACACCGCCACATTTTATGCTAATTACAGCTTTTGGATGTTCACTAAGGTCAACACCATGTAGGGTGCATTACATTAATTCAAGAGTTGACCAGGATATGAGTGACTACGAGCAGGGCCTCCTAATCCAGGAATGGGCACAACTGGCACACAACACAAAGTTGTGGAAAGGTTCTCCCAGCCACAGCAGCTATATGCTTTCTGAACAGGAGTTGTGAGTCCAGGAAAACCCAGGTTGCATATGCTATTCCATGAATTTCCATGGATTTTTTTGGCAAAAATCCTTCATATTCACATCCTTGTGAGTTTAGGTATAATCCACAATTGGTCTAAACATCATTTCATTGTTATGTGAAATTTATTCCAAAAGTTTATATATTTTGGGATTATTATGGAAATAGTTATCACAATTTACAAAAGATAAATTCATTAAAAACTCATAAGCATTGAGTAACAGTTAAAACATCCTCACATTCAGAAGAAATGGAGAAGGAATATTTTACTGAAATATTAAGATTGTTGGTGTATACAAAAATCAATGAATACCATGCTCTTTCTCTTACAAACTAATGATAAATATTTGAGCATAGGTTGGAGTAGGCAAGCTAAACAGAAATAATTTTTAGCACAAGATGTTATGGCAACCATCAGAGCTGCCACACATAAAGATAGATAACTCTGTAGTTTGGAAAAATGTTGGTAAATATTTTGGCCCTAGGAAATGTCATCTATGATATTGCTTATTTCCATCCAAGGATATAAAAGTCTAAGGACCCCTGATGTTTTTATAAGCATATGAAGAAAAAGAATTTCAGGAACAGATTAGTTCTGGATATTTTGGATAAGATTTTGTTCCAGATGTTATTTATGCAGATGACTTCAGTCTTTAGGAGGGCTATGCAGAAGATAACAAATTTAATCAACAGTCAGATTCAAAACAAGAAAGCCTTAATGGGACAACTCCATCCATAGTAAGGTCATCCAAAGGAACCTATTGAGGAAATACAGATGGAAAACCCAAGTAGAAAAAAGTTTGGTACCAAGCCTCAAGATCTATTTGCTGTGAAAAGGACTCTTATTTCCAAGAGTTCAGGTATCTTGGGATGGATGTGGAATGACTCCAGAACCAACCACAGTGGAGCTTATTTTAGAAATTAACTTTCTCAAAATCTGTAGTTGAGCAAAGATATTTTTGGGCTTGGAGTAGCACAAGGTTTATTCCATAAACTGGCAGAGGTCTTGTGTCTTTAAAATAAATTTCTTTTTAAAGAAGAATTTTTCAGGAGGATCAAACACCAACTGAAATCCTGGTGCTGACATTTAGTAATGCCAGTGATATACTGTTGTGACTGCTGATGGCAGCAAGTATAAAAAAGGCAGAGTTTTGCTTCGAGATCATGAAGGAATGTTGACGCCAATAGTTCACAGTTTCAGAATAGTCAGAGATCCAGATATATAATATGCCCAAACTCTTAGAGAGTATGTCTAAGAAGAATCTCAGTCATCCAAGTCATAGTTGTCCCAAAGATGCTTTTTCATGAGGCAACTGGACTTTCTTGTTTTTCTTTGAAGATGTTTCGCTTCTCATCCAAGAAGCTTCTTCAGCTCTAACCAGATGGTGGGGAAAGGAAGGATTTATACTCCTTGCAGACAGCTGATCATTTGCATTCTTCTAGGAGGTTGTTGAGGCCATCTGAGTGGTGCAAATGAGTGTGGAGCCTTAAAACTGTTGAAAGGACTGTGTTATAGACTGGAGATAGATGTCATATCCCCCCCTTCTGTTGAGAGAAGGCTGTTCAGTTTTGACATAGATGGCCTTTTTGACCCCTCTTTCAAACCAGTTTGTGCCCTCTGTCCAAAATGTGGACTTTGCTGTCTTCAAAAGAGTGGCCTTTGTCTTTTAAATGCAGATGGACTGCTGAATCTGATGTCTTAGAGCAGGCATGTCAAACTCGCAACGTCATGTGACGTTGCGCAACATATCAGGCCAGTTTTGCCATTGCCGGCAATGGGGTGGGCGCGGCTTCCACATGATGCGTCTGGCCTGCAGGCTGGCAGTTTGACACCCCTGTCTTAGAGAATATATGAACATGTGAACAATTCTCAAAGTATCTTAATGGACTGGAATAGTAGCCACAATATACAAACCACACTTTCCAGGTAACGTTGCAGAAGTTTGGACTATGCAGTAATAAAATGTAGAGATGTATAATGATTAAAAACAACCTTCTCAATTAATACCATCCAGGCAAAACATTCAACCTTAGAACAGTAACTTTCAGATTGGCATCTGGTGGTCCTCAGAGTCCACCAAATGTTAGAATGGGAGTCTCCCTACATTAATTGCTCAGTGCCTGCTCAGCGTCTTAGCTGCTTTTCTTCCTATTCATCACCAATCAGCTGGCTAAATCAGCCCTTATTTATTTATCCAGTACCGATCACAATTGTTAAATAAATGTGTTTTTTCTAAGAAACATTAAAAGGGCCTTTTTAATTAAATGAAATGACATGGAAGGCATGCACAAGTAATTGTTATTTAATATAGTAATATTATTTGCTAGAAGGAAAAAAGAATTTCAATGTTTTTAAAGATCAACATGTAGGGTGGAGATGTTAGTTTAATTGGACAGTCCCACATTTGTTAAAGTTTTATTTAGCAGTCTATGATTGTGGAAAGTTTGAAAAACACTGCTTTAGAAGAAGTGGAAAGGTACTAAGCATAAAAAATATTGTAGGCTTTACCATGTTTCTAATAGATTTCTTCAGTGTGTACACACATTTTTGCTTCTTATCCAGGACTATAAACAATGTTCAACTTTATACACATTAGTTGGCTGTCACATGCATACATCTTGCCTACCACATTCAATCTATTACTGTTTCTTTGAAGAGAGAAGATTTATGGTATCACAGGGACTAACTCTCTATAGTAACAGAGTTGTTATTCCAGCTGAAATGCAACAAGAAGTACTAAAAAAAATCATTTAGGCAGCTCCAATGCACAGAATGGGCAAGAATATCACTTTTTGGCCATAGATGAATCAAAATCTTGAACAGATTATAATGGGTTTTGTTTTTTCCCACAAAAATAACTTTCTCATCAGAAGAAAAATGTGATAATTACAACAATGCCAGACAGAACCTGGAAGATAATTAGAGCGGATGTTTTTGAAATAGGAGATTGTAATTATTTAGTTGTCATGGTCTGTATTTTCATGTATCTATAGATTGCAAGTATGAGCAGATTTAAAAATCAGAACGCTAGGCAATCAACAAAAATTAAAACAATGGAATTATAAAAATAAACATTTAAATGATAAGTGGATGAGACCATTCTGAAAGATAGAAGACATTTGTGCCAGTCCACAAGAACTTCTAGAGATGGGTTGTGAGGTAAGCTAACCATCAGGCAAAAATTCCAAGATTGAGTGATACCTCTACTACCTAGAACAGTTGTTGTTCTCAATGAATTCTAGAACAGAATGATCTGAAACTCTACACATTGTAGAAACTAGTTTCTGTATATTATTTATTAAGTCAGAAGGCTGCTCAAATACTGTTAGGGATACTGACTGGGAATCTATACTGCAGCATTATAGAAACCATTAATATTTATTTATTTATTTATTTGGGTTACATACAATTTGTATCTTAAACAAAGGAAAGTAAGAGCTGAGAAATAAAGGCTTCTACTAGGAAAAGCAGACTAAGTATTGGATGCAATTTATATATGTCACTGTAAATCAACTAAATGTTGCTTAACTAGTAACCATAGGGCAGTATATAAAAAACAGGGAGTGGCTGAAAAAAAATAAAGCTATCCATTATAGAATGTATTGTAGAGTCTTGGTAGCCAGTGAACACACCATTTCTGTATTGGTTGACTGCACTATTCAAGCCTTACCCTCTGATGCAATAAACCTCACGTGGGACAATGGCTTTAGGATACATGCATACCCTGGGAGAAATAAGTGAGCACTCTATTCCCCAAAACAGAAGGTTTCAAAGCAGTTATCATAATTGTTTGTTACTAGAACCCACTAAGAAAGAATTGCCACCAGGATAATGGCTGATTAAATTAAACATATTATACCAGGGGTCTTCAAACTTGGCCCTTTTATGACTTGTGGACTTCAACTCCCAGAATTCTTCAGCCAGGCATGCTGGCTGAGGAATTCTGGGAGTTGAAGTCCACAAGTCATAAAAGGGCCAAGTTTGAAGACCCATGTATTATACCAACAGAGCCATGGAATAGTAATCAAAACCTTTAGTACTTAGCAGCTGCTCTGATTCTCAGATGTGACATGTTCAAGGCAAAATGCAAATTACAGTTTTATTGGCCATACAAAGCAAACATAAGACAGTAAAATACACATTAAGAGATACATGTGATCTAACTGTCATCATTATAAAGTCATGCACCCAGGTATACAGAGAGTCCACCTGATTTGGGTAGAAATAGTGTATAGATTTCTAGGGAGAAATTGAAGTTTGTAACTTTATATTTCATTGTTTTATCCATGTCAATTTCTTCTCCATTTTGACAATTCAAGTTGTTTTTCTTTTCTGTGATTTGTGAGGAATATTCATAAGTCCCTTTCCCCTTTCCGCTCCCCGTTTCCCTTTCCTTTCCCCCTTTTTGTTTCCCCTTTCTTTCCCCCCTTTCCTTTCCTTTCCTTTCTTTTCCGCAATATAATTGTTTGACAGAATATATTTTTAGCAAACTATTGCTTTAGCAACAGATCATGGAAACAAAAGGCAACAGCTAACGTGTTTGTCCAAGCACTTTGCACATTGGTTTTGGGAATGTATTAATAATGGCCAGGGTTGAATAAACTAGATGATCTTTGTTTAACATTTAATACTGCTTGTTATTATTATCTTGGATAGATGCTATCTTTTTATAGACATAGAAGTCTCCCTGTCTTCTCCCTCTCTTTTTCATCTTTGCAGATGAAAGAAGAAATTAGGTTATTTCTATAGTAAATTAATTTTGTAATTCTCAAATAGTTCCTAAAAATTACTAATATTGATGTTTGGTTTTTAAAAACTTCTTTAAAAATATGGCTATAGTAAGAATACAGTTGTACTTGGAGGTGTGCAACCACTTTTTAGCTTTAATTTTTTTGAATGGGAACTGGCAGGGAACTGACAAGCTTCCCATTCAAAAATGAAAAGTTAAATACATGGAATAGAAATACATGGTTTTAAATGGGTTATATTTGGTTCTAAATATGTTAGACAATGGGAGGTTTTTTTGGTTGGCAAGATTTGGTTGGCAAGAATTAAGATTAATGAGACTTATAATAGTTAATTGAGAAGCATTTTGAGATAGTTTCTATGTAACTGGAAGTAGACAGATCACTGTTATTATGAGTCAGTTGATACAGTGAGGGATACCAGGCAAAAAAGAGGCTCAAAATTATGCTGTCAATTTCTACTTCCACTTGGTGGATCCTGTATCCTTTTTGTCAAGTTGCTGGTGACCTTAGCCTTAGATTTTTGATCAACAGTGCAGACTTCTGGTGGAGGTATGACAAACTGAAATTGGCTCTTCAAAAGCGGAGCCAATGGCCTCAGCAAAGACCATGGAACTGGTGAGCAGACCGGTTCCTGGGAACAACTCTGGAAAGGGAGAGAATAGGAGTTCACACACACATGTGCGCAGATGGTGCTACCCATGAGGAGATGCAAGACTGTAGTTTTCCTCAAGTTTGAGCACTGGAAACAACAAAATTAGCCATCTTGCAACTCTGGCAAGCACTTTTAAAGGACACTAACTGTCCAACAGACACTTAATTTGGCTAATCTGTATCAGGCATTTCATGGATCCAGATAGTTTGTTATGGAGAATTTCCAAGTGACTTGGCAAGAAATTCTATTGATTGCCTTGTAGCAACTGTCAACAGGCGAGAACTTGGCTTCTCTCTGTGGAAATGGAGCAGCATTCTGTTCTCTAGTTGCCAAAATTCAGTAATCATAATCTTTATGAATTCAAGAACATGTCACAGTGCAAACTTTGACTTTAAGGGGCATGATGCAATTTTTTAAATAGCGTTCATTGAGTTCATTGAAGCCTTTGATTTTCAAGAAATCATGACAATGTTGTTGTTTAATAAAAGAAAAACTTTCTCTTAATTATTGTATATACTGTATATACATAAAAATTTTAATTTAACTCTCACTGCTTCAATAGTTTGGCTTAAAAAGCCATTTTAATGAATTTCTATAAAACTTAAATTGATTCTGTGGAAGTGATACCTTTTATAAAACCAGCAATTTTTAAGAAAATTGATTCCCTCCCCCCCTGTGTGGCAGGACTGAGCATTTCACAAGTCTCACACAGTCCCTAGTATGTCTTGATGCTCCATTAAGTGTCATCTTGCCATGGAAATTTATAATGTGTATCAACTAACCATTTGTCTGAAAGGGCATAGGGTCTCCTGCTTGAGCAGGATGTTGAACTAGAAAACCTCCAAGTTCCCTTCCAACTCTGTTATTCTGTTATATTACAAATTGGCATTATTAATAAAAATAATTGTATTTATATTTCCAGTGAGGGCAAAATATATTGCATCTGCTCTCTTTGGCTGGGCAGAAAATGCAGGTTCGTAACCTGTCACTGTCAGGTTCCCAATTGGAGCTCGGCAGTAAATCACAGATTTTCCATCACTTCAGATTTAACTTGTCAGCTTCATGTGGATAAATCTTAATCAACTTCCATAAATCATATTGCTGTCCTCTTTTTACTAACAAGGAAAATATGATTGTAGAATTTTAAAGCTTTGTAGTCTAAAAGTGGCATTAGAATGATTTTGAGAATGGATCAATGAAGCACGTAAAACTTTCTCCTTTCTCCTCTTTTATTCTTGGAAATTAGCCAATATGGGGCACTCAACAGAAACTAAATACTTATTTTCCAGGGCTCACAAGAGCAGTTTATAAAAGAAGAAATGCCCAGATACATCAGATACTAGCTCTATGTATAGTCTTCTAAATGTCAGTAATCCAAATGTCAGTTCAGTGCTAAGTGAAAGCTATGAAAGGCAGAAGATTAGCATGAAAAAAGCATTTTGCAGTCAATTATTTTCATGACCTTCTAGCAACAAAGTTAAAACTGCTGTTCTGATATTGTGGCAATTTACCATATGTTTTGCAGATTAGCAATTTACCATATGTTTTGCAGATTAGTTTGTTAATTTTTTTCTTTCCAGTTCCTTTGTTCTAATTCCTTCTGCTCCCTCACATTTTGGTGATCCATTGTCTAGTAGAGACTTTAGATTACCACGATGGGTTCTGATTTCATATTTGTGTTTATATCATTGGTTAATCCTGACTACTGACCTTCCCTTGATAAACAGCACCACCCTACTTCCATATAACAATCAACACTTCAAAGCTAAGGAAAGTCATTGGTATTCTAATTTGAGCACTCCCTGCTTAGTTACCACAGTTATTAGAATGGGTGGGACTCTGAATATGTCATGCTTTAGCTGCAGGAGACTGGAACTAGAACTAGTATTGAAATTAATAAATCCCTATAAAATGTCATGGAAAGTGAAGGATAATTGTTGAAAATGAACTTTATTATTTATTTATTACATTTATATGTTGCCTATCTTCTCTACAAGATGACACCTGAACTTGTGTAAATGTGCTGTAGGCAATTTGTAGAATTCTTTGGCCATCTTTCATGATTTGCAGAAAGGAGATCTAGAAAAGACTAAAATGGGCAATGCAGTCTTTTAGAATTTCAGAGGTCAGATAATCCATGCAAGGCTGGGCTTTTATTTTTAAGTATAGATTAAGGTTAATTGTGGTTATGTTTTAGTTTATCTGTTTCATGCCACAAATTTTGGTAACTAAATTGCCAATGCCAAAATAATTCTTGGTCATAGAATATACTGTGTATTAGCACAGCGATAGAGACCAGCCTTGTAATGTAAGAGTATTGCTATTGACTACAACCAAGTAAAGCAGCCATTAATTACTTAAGTCTATTATTTGTCTCTATTATATAGAACCTGCTGAATTCAGAATTTGAATCTGGATATTTTACTCTAAAAATCTTAAAAAATAATGCCTTGTTTATCTATCATCTATCTATCTGTCTATTATCTATCTAATTTTTATGCTGCGCATCCCCTTGCTGACTTTGGGTGGATTACACATTTAGGCATTTAGGTGATTTACACAATCACTTTCAGCAGTGGGCCAATCATAGTAGTCTTACTATGATTGGCCCACTGCTGAAAGTGATTGTCAATACATTCACATTCACAGGTGTATTTTGTTCCTCTAGCATTAATCTGAGTTAATAGCTAATGTCTTGATTGATTTGAGTTTGATGTGTGGCGTTAGGTGAACCTGCTTTTTCTACCTTTCTGATTTTATGATATGTCAGTAAATATCGTGCTCCTTGACAACTGCAAATGTGTTGACTGCCCTGGTTTGTACCTTGTTACCTGTTGAATGATATAAATGCAGAGAGCAAACATATACTATACTAGGTAGAAATTTATTTAACAGTATATAACATTATCACTGGTCTTAATGTACACACACACACACACACACACACACATATAGATACATACTGTGCATGTCATATGTATTGCATATAATACGCATATATATTATATTGTGCTATATATAATACCTGATTCCTGATACAATTTTCACAAATCTCATTTGATTTGCTTAATACATATCACACTAATAGGATATTTATTCTGTTTATTCAACAACTGCAAAGCCACAGTAGAGAAGATATCTTAAATTCCAATAATCTGCTAACATAACTATCAAAAGAATGATATTTGATAAATAATGCATCTAAAATCAGCTCAGTTCCTGCTCTGCCAAGAGTCAAACACTACATTTTCACCCCAGAGTTAACAAAATATTTGCTTCCACTAGATCATTATAATTAATGTGTCAACATTTTAAACAATACACTAAATAACTTCATGAAACACCAACATCACCCACACTTTCTCTCTAACAACGGTCTAGAGAAATCACAACATGGCCAATAGAAAATCTGGGATAACAATATTATATATCATAGCATTTAATTGCTAGTTGCTTTGTTAGTATTTTTGGTCAACATTAGGAACAAATTTGAATTAATTGATATTCATTCTGAATGTGTTTTTCAGTTATTAACCTTAGTACATTATTTTATTATAAGACAAAGGAATAACATTTGTTTGGTATTTCTCAGTCTCACTGGATTTATATTTTAGCATTTACTGCAATTGTTCTGGTTCTGCAGCCAGCACAAATCTGTTGCTTATTATGAGTATTTTATCTCTTTGGGGCAGACTGACCTCTACAGATAGCATGGAGCACAAAGAAGATTTTGCTCAGCTGACTCATTTGTCTTTTCTAATTGTAGGCAATTATAGATGAAATAATACTCAAATGAACTTTTCAGTTTTATTTTTGATAAATGGAATAAAATATTGCATATAATCTAATGTTAGATCAGGTAAATAAAAAACAAGATCTGTGTTGTCTTTATTTTGAAATGAATAAATAAGCATGTTTAGAAAATGAATGGCCATAAATATAAATAAGTGATATTGCTGGAAAAATTATAGTAAACAGTGCTAATTTAAAATTATAGAGGAATTAGAAAAAAATAGAAAGAAATGACATTTAGGCTATAAGAATTTTCTCTAACAACCATGGTAACATTTTTGAAGAATGTGGATTTGAAATGAATAGGAGAATACCAGAGAAAGTGTGCAACAACATGCATTTCCTTTGAAATGTATTGTTCTTGGGATAAATAGATGATTTCTGTACTTTTTGGCATTTTAAGTAATTTGTATATACAGTACAAACCAAATAAAATAGTTGATGAAGTAATTCTGATCATGGTAATGTAAGAGGTCCTCCCCCAAAGTATTAGTTTTAATTATATTTCAGTTGTGATATTTCTTTGCAATAACTGCATTTAAATTCAGTACTATTTACAGTTAAAAAGGCAAGACCATTCTTAAAAACATTCAATGTAAGACATTTCCACCTCTTATAAAAAATCATTAGAAAAATCTGTTTTGTTTTAATTTTATTCAACTTGTCTCTAATGGCATATTAGATACAAGCAAGCAAATTAATATATCTGCAGCCCGTTCAACCAATGACTTTTATGGGCATTTCTTTTGAACTTGCTGATTTGAAGAAATAATTCTTGGAAGATAAATTGCTCACAAGTTATTTTTCTTAACATAGCCATGTTTTAATGCAAAATAATTTTATTGAAAGAAAAGATAGATTAAATAATTTAATGTTCATAAATTAAAGCAAATAAATAATTGTGTTAATGACACCACCATTTAATATGCTGTGACCAAACTACTGGCTTATTGGACACAATCCAGCTCAGACAGTTCAGTTTCATGTATTTTTATTCAAAATATTTTTTGCTGAATTTAGAACACTTTACTCAATTTTATAGTTATTTACGTTATATCTCCTGCTTTAAAAAAATAACTTGTAATTGCTGCTGCATCAGTTATCTATTGTGGTCACCTCCGTTGGTGCCCTTATCCTTACATTAGGTAGGATAAGAGAGACACATCCTCTCATACAGAAATGTGTTGTGTGTCTAGTGATTAACAATCTAAATTGAGAAAAAAAAGAATTTTAATAATCCACCTCTTGGCTGATTAGCATAAAGATGGTTAGTAGAATATTCAGCTCCCCTACTCTTCTACAGGAGATAAATCAATCACATGGATGATGAGATTTAAAAATATTCTTAAAAGAAGAGAAAGTGTAAAAACATGTTATAATTCTAATTATTAAAATGCAAAGTTTCAGTATAGAAGAAGATAATTATATGGATATCTAGTTTATGATAATGCAAGAAATTCAAGACTGCCTTGCCTTGACTCTCTTTGTGGTATAAGATGGAAGAAAGGAGAAAAATTATCAGACTTTGTAGATTATATTGTTATACATTTTTATTCATTTCTTCAGAAACAAAAGACTTCCTGAAGCAAATGTTCTTCACTTATTTCTCCAGGTTCTTGAACTTCCCAAAAGTTAATCAGAGGATCAAGGGACATAGGAAAACCCTTATCTTCTGCCTGAAAAAGACCACATTTTTTATCTCTAATAAGAGTTCAGGCTTACTCTGTATGTGAGCAAGAATAATTTCTTATTCACAGGGAAGTAAGTTGTGGGTCTGAAAGTATAATCTGCATATTGCATGCTAACTACATTCAATATGCCGGTATTCAGTGAAAATGTTGATTTGTCAAATATCAGAGAATTGGGTTTCACATGCTGTGATCCTTTGCATAATGACTTTATTGTACAAATGATATAAATCCTTGTGATACCTGATTCTTCAGTTAGAATTACATAGAATCATAGGGCTGGAAGGGACCTTGGAGGTCTTCTAGTCCAACACCTTAACCAAGGCAGGAGATCTTATTTCATCCTGGACAAATGGCTGTCCAATCTTTTGTTGAAGACATTCAGTGATGGAGTACTAATAACTCCAGGAGGCAAGCTCTTCCATTGATTAATTTCTTACTGTCAGAAAATTTCTCCTTAGTTCCAGATTAGATCCCCCCTTAATGAAGTTCTACCCATTGCTTCTTGTCCTACCCTCAGATGCTTTGGAGAATAACTTGACCCCTCTTTTCTGTAACTATCCCTCAAGTATTGGTAGACAGTTATCCTGTCACTCCTAATCCATCTCTTCGTTAAGCTAGACATACCTACTTCTCTTAACCATTCATCATATGATTTAGCCTCCAGATCCTTTATTATCCTTGTTACTCTTCTCTGCACCAAAAAAGATGTTGAGACTCAAGAAAGAGTACAGAGAAGAGCAA
>NW_015387959.1:78594-119220 GCF_001527695.2 Protobothrops mucrosquamatus | reverse complement strand
TATGACATAGTCACTCTCCCCCAAAGTTCCTCCAACTTCCACTCCCTCAACCACTTTATCCCTATTAATTAGGATTTCTGTTAAGATATTTCTGAATAATGAACATTCTCTTCCTCAAATTAATCTATTGAAATAAGATTTTACTGTTCCTTGTGCGTGTAATGTATTAAAGATTATATTGACAAAATATTTAGGCGCTGTTGTGACACAGTGGTTAGAATGCTAATTGCAGGCTAACTCTGTCCAGTCCAGCTCAAGGTCAACTCAGCCTTCCATCCTTCTGAGGTTGGTAAAATGAGGGCCCATATTTGTGGAGGCAATATGCTGACATTTGTAAACTACTCAGAAAGTGCAATAAAGCACTATGAAGTGGTATATAAATCTTAAGTGCTATGGTTATTGCTATTTATATATTCATAAGTACATTGCACCTTCTTAATAAAAACCTTGTCATTACTATGGTACTTATTTACGAATAAATGTTGTCACTTTGTTATACTATGCAATTATATACAATTAATTGCTCTAATTTTTGTTTACAGTAGATAGATTCAGCCCAAAATTAAGTGCTTTCAAATCCCATTCATTTTAGTGGGAAAGATTTGTACTGAACTCTCCCATAAGAAAAGCTTGAGCGATATATGATTTGTGTTAGTTAAGGATAATGTAAGTGTTTTTAAAGCTACTTTAAAGCTACTTTTACATTGTGAAGTATTGATGCATGCAGTTATATTTCATATTGATTCAATTAATCAACAAGAGCAGTACTGTAAATTACTAAACATTAAAAGTACTATGCCGAAGAAAGCATACAGGATTCAAATTCATTAAGAAAACTGGTAGTTTAAAAGCTCCCTCATATTAATATGAAACCAGTGACCCTTCAGGTGTAACTAACTATAGCCAGGATACTGACCTATTCAATTTGCATCACCATTTTTTTTTTAAATCCCTGCAGACACCACTTTATCTGGTAAACCATGGGGAAAATGGACCAATTCGATGCAATCGATGCAAAGCTTACATGTGCCCCTTCGTGCAGTTCATTGAGGGAGGAAGAAAATATCAGTGTGGATTTTGTAACTGTGTGAATGATGGTAAGTAGCATTGGTTTTCTGGTTGTCATTTTTGAAATTATAGAAAACTCATTCCCTAAAGGAATTTTTAAAATAGTTAATTAAAAAGAAGACACCTGGAACACCTTTCTTTCACTTTATTCCAAATGGAAATACTGTTTCTTAAAAAATGTGTCACTTATATGGAAATCTCATCTAGCATAGATGAATTTGTGTATCTCAGTTCTGTTTCCAGGGATAATGCTGAAGAGCAAAGATGGTTAAATATATTTTAATGCAGTTCTTGTCTTTTGAATAAAGCTATTGCTTGCAAATTATGACTATTTCTGATTTTTGCAATTGTCTTTAAAATGGAGCATCCCTGACCAAAGAACTACTTTTGCATTTATTATTTGTTCAAATGTAGGCTGGATAATATATTTCAGGGATTCTTAATTTGGCTTCATGAATTGAGTACAGGGTTGGACATGATGACATAATTGGCCCTTTCCAACTCTGTGGTTCCAGAGAATGAAGGAAAGATCAATTAAAAAAGACCAAAGGAAATGAAGATTAGATGTGCATGCTAATCTTCTACTCAAGTAAGGGCCATTGGAAAACTCTGCTGAACGTTTTCCAGTCTCTGCCCTATTCTCTTCTCAGCGTCTTTTTATTTCTATTCCAATAAGAAAATACACATTATAGTCAAATCTTATGCTAGATTTTCCAAAAGTGTATACTTGTGGATTACCACAAGACATGTAGGTATAAAATTGCAATCCTGAAGTAAGAATCTGTATCCTGCCAGAATGAATTGGTATTTTGCTTAAACATTTCACTTCATATGAACTGAAATTTTGAATTTGTCCACTGAAAAGATTCCAGCATTGCCTGATTGAAGGTAGACTTTTCAAAGCCTTGTATTATTCTGGCAGTTGAAAATGTGCAATAGAGTCACTCCGTCTTTGCTCTAGGAATTATGTGGAAATATTTCATATTGAAAAGACAAAACACAAAACAGCTTATCTGTTGTTTTCTATGAAGATTAAAACAACCCTTAAAGATAAGCTAGAAACGTTTGTAACTGCTTCCATATACAAGCAGAATGTTCCATTTTGACATGCATAGAAAAGATTCAAAGGCTTTCCCTAAGATATATAGATACATGTACTGGGTATGCTCAACAAAGAACAGCAAGAACAGTTAATCTTTTATTTTTAGAAAAGTACTTGAATTTTTCTATAAGATCACTTCTGTAAAATAATAGCTGTGAATTTTATGTTCTGTGTACATTTCATTAAAATAGGCAAGCAGAGAAGGAAAGGTATTATTATAATTAAATCAAACTGTTTTCTATATAGACTTAAATACATTTTTGAACCATTTAGAAAAATAAATATTAAGGACTTTGCCTCACTTTATATCAGAGGACTACCATGCTTAAAACATCAATTAATTTTACTATGACTGGAGTTGCTTTGAACAGTAGATGCCATGCCATATTTGTGCAAGTACAACTGCATGTGACTCATAAATACAAGTTCCTGAGCGTCTGGCTGAGTCCCAAGGCTTTGCTAGAATGCCTTTTTCAAGATGCTTGCATCTAGTTGGATTTCCTCAGCTGGATCAAAGTGCCACAAAGCTTTCCCTAATACAGTAATCTTTTCAGCTGTGAAACATGAACCTTAAAAGACTTATGCCAACTCTTATTTGCCTCAAAGCTTAATCTCTGGAAAGAAAGGGAAGGCAGTTGGCTGCTGGGACTGTTTATTCAGCAGAAAGTTCTCACAAATGTATATAACAGTGAGCTATCAAACATTTAGACTGATGTTGCCATTTACAACCAGAGTTGTTTGCATGCCCGAAATATCCTTTTTGTTATGCTGTTTTTTGCACTCTGATTTTCATCATAAGCAGGAGAACAAGCCTTTTCATTTTCTCCAATCTTGTGGAGAAAATGATGGCCATAGTAAAATAATAGTGAGTTTAGTTCCACTTAACAAGCTTCCCACTTAACAGCTAAGGAGTGAGATACAGGTGATACATTTGTACTCCAAAGTATGGTTCTGACTTGTGCAAAGTATTTGCTGGGTTCATAACAGAAAAACAGAGTGTGCACTAATGTGTATTTTATGAATGTTGGAGGAGGTCAGATGTTTCTACAGTGAACAGTGAGATCTGAGAGCCGCTGCATTTTCACAGCCATTATTTATCTGTGTTACTTACACACATGAAATAATACAATGTAAGATTAATTGTTCCACTATATTTTTTGCATCTTGGCGGTGTGCTGATCCCCCCCCCCCCAGTTGCTGTCTACTGCCAGCAAGCTGCTTTTCCTCAAGGACAGATCTAAGGAATGCCCTTTTTCTTTTCAAATCCTTAAACTCTAATTGCACCAGATAAGCAAAAATGTAGAGGCAGCCCCTCTTTGCTTTTCCCACAGTGAACAAAAATCTCTTTGTCAGGATCAGTCCTTTTCCAATACTTTTATTGACAATTCTAGCCCTCCCCAGTTTTTTTCTTCTTCCCTCCCTTTGCACTTTGGCATATTCTAAAAGAAATGCAATTACCATACTGAAAGCTGCTGCAATGGCTATTGTAAGTGTGTAAATGGCCAGTAAGAAACTTCATGTAAGTGGTCAGAGGAAAAACATGGCCAGTAAGAAACTTCATGTACTTCATGACATGGCCAGTAAGAAACTTCACGTAAGTGGTCAGAGGAAAAACAATGTAAAATGAAGTAACATCAAAGATATGGGTTTGCTTGTGTAATGTGTACCTCAGTGGATAGACAGCATATTGACAGACTGAAACTCTCAAATCCTAAAACTATAAGTTGTGTGATTAGATTGACAGAAAGAATATGGATGAGACAAGTAAAAGAAATTTCTTTAAGGGGGATATATTTGGTTGGAAATGTGAACTTGTATTAGAAGAGGTTTCATCTTCGCCAACAATTGTTGTAAAGCAAAACCAATACAAAGAATTCCATCCCTTGCAACACTGCTCCTTTCATGTAAAATCTATTGCATGGCAGGTATTATCACTTTCAGAACAATATTCCAAGTTTTTATGTGGTTATTTCTGTTGAACTAAAAGAGAAAGTAATCCCCCCTCTTTTTTTAGTTCCTCCATTTTATTTTCAACATCTGGATCACATTGGTAGAAGAATAGACCACTATGAAAGGCCAGAGCTATCACTTGGATCATATGAGTATGTTGCTACCTTAGATTATTGCAAGGTAAGTCTGATTCAGCATGGAAAAAATTGTGACATGTGCTAAATCAGGGAGATTTACAGATTATATCTGTAGAAAGAGTGCAGCCTTACTTCTTTCTTTAAAATTAAAATCTACACCCAGAGCAATATGAAATACAATCCAAATAAAAATAAATATGGTAAATTATGTTAATATAATACAATTTTCCTATTTTTCCCCTAAGAAATTTCTTTTGAGGAAAAAAATCCATATTTTTAGTTTTTTACAGCTGTATAATTAATCTGCTCATGTTACATGCTTACTATGATTGCCAAATTGGTTCTTTTAGGGGTTTTTTTGTATTTGCACAGAACACTATTATAAATTGACTCACTTTATAGAGTACATTAAGTCTCATAAAACCTAATTGGGCTTAAAACTAACCAGGTTTATCCATTTTTTATTGAATATAGCCACTATACCTGTAACCTGATAACCTGGTAAGCTCAGTTCCCCCATTGATTTGTCTTGGAATCTCTGATGTTTCAAAGCACATCTGTAAAGGGTCTGGTTCTCCATTTTGACCACATGAGTCAAAAAGTTAATATGAGCAACCTGTGTGATGTGGCTGCTAAGAGTCAAATGCTATGTTGGGTGCCGTAAAAAGGGCCATATGGTCAAGATCAATGTAAATGATTGTTCAGCTCTGCTCAGCGTTCAGTTCTGGGCACCTCAGTTCAGATAGGACTGTGACTAGTTGGAGAAAGTATAGAGTAGGGCTACTAAGATAGTGAAGAATCTAGAAAAAAAGCCATTGAAATGCCAGTTCAAAAGTATATGGCAATAGCTATATTGTTTGATAGTGCCACCTTGCACTGAAGTGAAGATTTAGATTTTTAGAATGATTTCGAAGAAGGGGTGGCATTGCCCCCCCCTTAAGTTTTATAATCCTGTGACAGTGCCTACTCAGCCTTAACCTTAGACTAAAACCAGCCCAGCCCATTAGGAAGAGATATAGAATAAGAGACAATAGATATAGAATAAGAGACAATATAGAATTGTCAGTCAGTGGAACAGGCTGCCATATGAAGTGGAATGTTCTCATTTGCTTGAAGTCTTCAAATAAATTCTGGATAGTTTTCTGTTAGAGATGCAGTAATGAATCCTCCACCGAGCAAAGAGTGGATCAGATGACCTTTAAATTCTCCTCAACCTATCATTTTACAGTCTATGTGTTGAACTTGCATGTATTTCTGGATAATCCTCATGGATAAAGCTTTGTAGGATTGTTTTTTTTCTGCCCAGTTTGTAAAAGTGTTCATAGTTAAGCTGAATGACCAATTGTCCATACTTCTTTTATAACTGATATTTCATGTTGAAAGCTTTCTCACTAGTGTAGAGAATTTATAATTTGAAGGAAGATATTTGAATACTCCACCTCAATATATGAGGTGTTTATTGATGATAAATATGTAGATGTCAACGACAGTAGAAATATTACCCATGATAATAAATATATAGGTAGAATTTAATATACAGATAGGTGCTTTATGTTTGGAAATTGGGTAGAAAAGCTTTTAAAAACTCAGATCTCCTCGTAAATTTCTGCAGTTCCCTTATTTCTCTGAGTGATGTGCTGACATCGTTTTCTCTACAACTGAAAGGAGAAGAAACATCATTATTGTTAACATGGCTTATGTTGCAATTACTTGGAGTTGCATTCTTATTGGCTTGTTGTTTATTTTCAGCAATTAACCTATGAATGTAAAGACGAGCTTTATGAATTACTTAGGGCACAGGAAGTAGTTTTATTAAAGCATTCTACTCCTGCTAAGAGTTCAGGATCATTATTTGAAAGAGGAAATAAGGGAGTCTTTTCTAACTTTATATTTGACTTCCCAGAATAATCTGTGTTGAATTGGAACAGAGGGAATGTTATTTATCATTTTTATGTTCCTGGAGCAAAGATGACTTATGAGTGCTTGCAGTGGATAGCTGATATCCTCAAGAGTTTCTCATAAATTGTCTTAATGCTGAGTGTTTTCTTCAGAGAAGACCTGACAAACACATTTTTGCCTGCTTAAACTTTTGATTAATATTATTAGTACTTTAAGTTCATAAGATACTGCTCTCAGAATGAAGTAAAATTGTAGAACATGAGAACATTTCACAACTCCAGACTGTAGGGAACATTTATACATGCACATATAGAACATATAAAAGTGAATAAATATATGAGAACATTCCATATGTAGGAGGAGGAACAGGGATTTTATCATAAATGTATTTTCTTACCCTTTAGTCCCTTGTGCCTTGTAACTTAAACAAGGTGATATTATGGAAGTGCAAACGGAATGCAGTGAAAATTACATCCCTTTTTAAGTAAGCATGTATTCTGTCTCCCCATGTTACACATCATAGTGTTTATACAGTATCTTTTCATCTTGCACCATCATCTTGATGAAAATCCCCCATCCCTTTTTCTTCTGCATTAGTCACTTAGCAGTCAAAGGATATGCTTGACTTTTAATGATGCCACAGTGCAGCTTGAAATGTTAGGTGGTTAGATCATATTTTCATGCACTAGCTGCATAATTATAAATTTCATGCCAAAGAAGAGTGTGACCAGAGAATAATAAATAAAAGATAATTGGTAGAAAATTAGTCCAATATATAGTGCTTGGATTTTATAATTTTGCAATACTTTCACTGAAATGAATCTTAATATCAGAAGAGAGTGAGACTTAAATTAGCTATAAATACTGTATGTAATAGTAATAGTAGTAGTATAATAATAGTAATAGTAATAGTAATAGTAGTAATGTAGCATTTGAAGTATTTCATGGTTGGTTTGAGAACCTTGGAAAAATAATCTCATTTGTCCTACTACTGTTGCTTTTTCCCTCCTTCTTCATAGAACAACAAGCCTCCTCAGCCACCAGCCTATATTTTTATGATCGATGTGTCGTACAATAACATAAAAAATGGTCTTGTTAAGCTCATTTGTGAAGAACTAAAAACTGTACTGAACAGACTTCCAAAGTAAGAAAAAAGTGTAATAAATATTCAGCAAAATTAGTAATATTTTAAATTTAGAAACAACTAAGGGGTAAAGGTCTTGATCAATGAATTATCTGTTTGCTTTCCTTCTGCTTTCATTTCTGTAATTATGCACATCATATTGTCATCTTCAATCCCCTGCCCTATTTAATGTAATAAAAAAAAACCAAACTGCTACATGTTTATAATTTGTTTGGATTCCATCCCCCTGCCTCCCTCTTTCTCTCTCTTTGTTAAGCCAACATAACAGGCTCAAGGTCACATTTGCCAAATCCCAAAAGCAAAGTAGCCTTGCAGCTGAATAGAGCTTGGGTGGGAAGCCAGCAGGAAAGTCCAGATCTAAAAGCAAATAACTTCCATGTTATGAGCAAGAAAGCTGCATGTCCCTCCCCATAAAGCCACGAGGGGTTTGAGTCTGAATTAAGGAGATTCTGCTACTGTTTTGTCAGTCAGAACATTGTTTAGAAGATAGTAAGATAAGTGGGTTGAAGAAAGAAGTGCCTTGGGACTATTATAACAGTGATCCAGAATAGTTCCTAGAGGTACCAATGCTCATGTCTTTGGTGTCCACCAGGCTACTTATCCAATCTAACTTGGTTTTTTTAAAGGTAGTTTTAATTAAAACAAAATAATTAAAAATACTTCTTAGGTATACATGATTTATATAGTTACCTTTAGAAATAAAAACATTGGGTGTCTGTAACCCAACTCTTGCTTTGAAAGTCAGTCAGTGTTCCCCATAGCTGATTTATTCTTTCTAACTCAGACCCAGATTCTACCTCATATATCTGTACAGAAATGGATTCACTGAAAGATCCTATGCATATGTGTGGCTATAGTTTTTTATCTAATATGTTCAGATAAAATCTAAATGTTTGGGTAAGATGAAATAACAACAGTGTGAAGAACTACCTGCAACTGTGTTTTCCAAAACTTTTTGTTTTCAAGAGAGGAGCAAGATGTTTCAACAATTCGGGTTGGATTTGTCACTTACAATAAAATCCTTCACTTCTTCAATGTAAAAAGTACTCTTGCACAACCTCAAATGATGGTAGTCACTGACGTCAGTGAAGTGTTTGTACCTTTGTTGGATGGCTTCCTTGTCAACTTCCAAGAATCACAATCTGTTATAAATAAGTAAGCATATATTTTATACATTTTTCTCATATTAATATCTAAGCAGGGATTATATTTGTAAAAAAAAACATGCACTAGTTTTGAAAAGACTGATAATGGGAAAAATGGATGTTAAAATTTCCTGGCCTTCGTAAACACTTTAATTGAAGATACAGTAAGTCCCATAATAGACAAGCTAGATTTTTATTATGAAAGTTGTAGTTTGAGAGCACCAGACTGGAGAAGGACTGTTTCTTCTGTCTAGTCCAATCTTTTGAACAACCAATTTTTCTTCTTTTCTCTAGCTTGCTGGACCAGATTCCTGAGATGTTTGGAGATACAAATGAGAGTGAGACAGTCTTTGCTCCTGTGATTCAAGCAGGCATGGAAGCACTCAAGGTTAGACTCCTTTACGCCATAGAGCCTCACTAAGCTATGAAAAGCTCTCCTTGAAAAATATTGATCAACATAAAACCTCCTGCAGTTTTCTATCAGTAGAATTTTTTACTATATCTGGAAGCTGCTTCATGCATGCTATTTTTCCTAATAGCAGTCAAAAGGTAAACATAAGTAAATGTTTAAAATTTATTTAAAAAGGGATAAAATCTCATGAGTTGAGCACAGTTTCATCCCTTTAGTGCAAGGGTGTCAAACTGCCGGGCCGTGGGCCGGATGCGTCACGCCAAAACCACGCCCACCCCATTGCCGGCAATGGGAAAAAAGTCACGATACGTTGCGACACATAATGTGTTGTCGCAAGTTTGATACCCGTGCTGTAGTGCATCCCTGTAGTATTTCTTGATGACAATACAGAAATTCCCATCAGGATAATTATTCAGGTTTCTTTCAACTATTCGGTTTAGCCTACAATCCTGATATTTTTGGGTGGTCTTCCATTGAGTTACCAACCAGGATTGACCCTGGTTAGCTTTTCAAGATTAGTCAAAGCTGGCTAGGCTTTGCCACATAGCCGGACAAACTACTCTAGAAAATCATAATTGTTTCACTTGCACATATACATTAGCATTCTCAGCATTCTAGTGCATATGATCTAGCCAGATACTTTTTACACTATTGTGCGTATTTCTGGTTGTGACACCTCAAAAAGTATAATGGAGCTGAAGAAGATTCAGAGGACAGCAACTAAGATGATGAAAAGGGTTGGAGTAATTTCCCTAAGAGAAAAGCTTGTAAAATTTGGAACTTTTTAGTCTAGGAAAGAAGCAAATAAGAGGGAACGTGACTGAGTGAACAAAAATTATGCACAATATGGATAAAATGACAAGGAGAAGCTATTTTCCCCTTCTCAAAATACTAGAATCAGAAATCAGCCAATGAAATCCTGAAAAAAATCAGGAGTGACATAAGGAAATCTTTTTTACCCAGTGTGTAATTAAACTTTGAAATTTGTTACTGTGAAACATGATGCTATCTACAAACTTAGCTGGCTTCAGAAAAGGGGTGGACCAATTCATAGAACTCATGGGATCATTAGCATTAGACTTGATGACACCTTGACCGCCTCTGAAGGCCATCCGCTGGGAGACTACTGGGTTTCTTTGCGCAGTTGATTGGCCACTGTAAAAACAGACTGCTGAACTTAATGGGATTGAGGTCCATCCAACGGGGCATTGCTTATGTTCTTATAATTCCCACACAAAATCTATAAGATATTCCATCTATCATTCTCTTCAGTTACATTCCACATTATCTCATCACTTTTATTTTTAATGCCATTTGTGTGCAGGAGGTCTCTTGTTTAGCTCTCTTCACCCATTTTCAAAACATTTTTTATTCCTGTGACAATAGTCCTAAACTTCCTTTGTCCCTTTTAATATGCTCCATTTCTTGCTGTCTTTCACTGCAATATGTTCCATTGTCACTCTTTGAATACACATTATATAATGTTTTTCCCATGCTCATTTGCAGCAGTAGTCCCCTTACATGTTCTCATCTACAGACTCTGTTCACCTAATTGTTCTACCAAACACTAAATTTCCTACTTCCCATTCGAGTAATTTTTTGCACAGCTCTAGTGCACTACAATTTTTTACAGTTTCCATATCATCTTCAATTCACTCTACATTCTAAAAATAAATTATCTCACTTCTTTTTTATGACTATTTTTTCTGAATAAGTGTAGCTTATTTTCAGAATAGAAATATATTCAGCATATTATTTTCATAAGTATGCTTTACCTATAAAGGCTCCAGATTAGTCTTTGCAGTTTCAAAGCTGGAAAGGATTTCTGAAGAACTGATCAAGACATTGTTCAGATAGATAGAGCAGTGATGTGATAAACAAGTATCATCCCCTATGTCAGTGATGGCGAACCTTTTAGAGACCGAATGCCCAAAAACTGGCCCCGTTCCTGCTCCACCCCCTGCCCCGCCACCTGCCCCCCATCCCCTGCCCTGCCTGCCCGCAAGGCCACTCACCGCCTCCAGGACCTGCCGCAGATCGCCCAGGCAGCCCAGCAGCGCTATGGCGGTCACGCCCTCTGCCTGCGCCCTGCAGCATCAACTGTGCACGATGGGGTGTGAGGGCAGAGTCTTGTCTATGCTGCCTGGCTACCATGTCCTTGGCCGCGCTGCTGCGCGTGGGCCATGTTCAGGGGTGACTCTCCTTTAGGGGGTTGCTGGAGAGGAGGGGGTCGTGGGGGGAGGCAAGGCTGGGGCAACGGCACGTGTGCCCACAGAGAGGGCTCCGAGTGCCGCCTCTGGCACCTGTGCCATAGGTTCGCCACCACTGCCCTATGTCTAAAAATAAGTATGTGGTTTATTTGTTGTCCAGATTGGAATCTAATTATGCAAATAAAATTTTAGTTTACTCTTAATTAGAATGTATGTATTTATTTATGTTTGCATATCTGGACATACTGTTTATTTTGTATTAAAAACAGATAAATAGTAAATGGAATCAGTTGTGACTAAAAGAAATGAACAAGAGTACTGGAAGCTTACAGTATATACAAGAACATTAAAACCAAATTCCATACACTGAATACATCATAACTTCAAAGGGGATCCATCTGGAATGGTGTGTGTGTGTGTGTGTGTGTGTGTGTGTGTGTGTGTATTTACCATGAAAGTGATATCAGTGGCTCAGCAGACTTTTAGTCTCTCAATTTATTTTCCTTTGTTTTTTTGCTCCCAATGCCAACTGTGAACAAATTCAGTAACACATGCTCTGCTACATAAATCAAACGATCACAGCATTTTTGTATTTTATCATCTTCCCAGGAAGAGGAAATTGATATTTAAATAATAATAAAGTCTGTTTGAAAAGGTATGGTAGTGGAAAGAAAAATTACAATTTAAACTGTCAATAAAGTGCATTCAGTGTGAATGTTTTGGGTGCTAATTCATCTTAAATATGGTAAAACAATTATGAAAACTTAGTATTATTAATGCTAACTTCACTTGATTCCCAATAATTATCTAGTATGCAATTTGCTTATGAAGGCCAGCTAATGAATAATGTACTTTGAAAGATGGCAATCACACTCAGTAGAATGTAATTATGATTAAGGCAAAAATGACTTTTTTTTTTGAATTTTTCATATTAAACAATTAGTATCTCATTCCTTGATATGATTCAGTGGACATTTATATAAAAATACAGGTTTCTTTAAGAATAGGCTTCTTCATTTCTCTGTGGATAACATGAAAGAACCAAGTAAACCCCAATCATCAGTGATGGATAGTATATGTCTATATATTTCAGGTACTTTAGGAAGGTATCTCTGAAGTAAAATAAATGTTGTGAATTTATTTTGCTTCTTTATTTAATCCAAGTGTGGTAATCTGTAGAGGGAGTCAGCGTTAACATTGGTGAAGGAACTCAAGAGCTATTAACTGATAAAAGAGACTGCACAAGAAATCTTAGCTCTGGGAAAGTAGGAAATATAGAAACTGATTTAAAGTCTGTAATTCTGAGTTGTATATGAGAGGACAGAGGAAAAATTGGGAAGGCTTTCAAGATTCTGTTTATTATACTTCTGTACAATAGAGCCCCACTAACTCTTATGAATTTTCTTCCCTGACCTGGCCTGTAAAGCCACTCGTAAAGTATAGCTTTAGTGCAGTTGAATAAACTTTGTTATAATAGTGATGTACTTCAGCTAATTTCATTATAAAGATGTTTAAACTTGTAGGTCCACTCTAACAGTTTTTAGATAAACCCATACTGTTTTTCCAGGCTCAAGTAAACACTGTTCTATACTGAATCAATAAAGGAAAATATTTGTAATTGGGGATTGAAATGAGGGGTCCTTGGTGCTCTCTGAGCTTGGTTGTTTTCTTGCAGACATTTCATTACCCAAATTAGGTAACGTCATCAGTACATTCTAAGGCACTCAAGTTTAACTGCCTTAAACTTTGCACTGGGACAGTCTTGACCTTCCTGGTGTGCCTGATTAAAGCACAGACACACAAAGTATCTACACACAAATGCACAGAAAGAGAAAGTTTTAATTGCATCCATGACCCAGATACTACTGTGTTCATTTTTTGTGAATACTAGATTTCTTTTCTTTTCTTTTCTTTTCGTAGTAGAGGTGAAGCTTTAAGGTATCAAATGAAGTTCAAACTCTAAACAAATGGACTATTTAGTTTATAAAGTCTCTGAGAGTTTATACTGGAGTAACAGAACTGTATAAGGCTCTATCTCAGAAGTTTATATCTGCAGGAGAATAAAGGTCATTTTGTTTTTTGCTTTTTTCTATTTTTGTTATAGGCAGCAGAGTGCGCTGGAAAACTGTTTATCTTCCACTCTTCATTGCCAACTGCAGAGGCACCAGGGAAGCTGAAGAACAGAGATGACAGGAAATTGGTCAATACAGAAAAAGAGAAGGTATTCATTAAAAAAGGAATTATTCTACATCTTGCTGCATAAAAGAGTAAACATGTTTGCTGCGTTTCATTTTTGCCAGGTTCACCTGTAGTCTTTATTTTCCAACAAAAATCATACAAATTGAATTTAGCATAATATAGTCAGTTTAATTCTCAGTATAGCAGAGACAGTTGCAATCAAGATGCTTTCACTATTGAATTCTGTCTCAATAGCACTGACACAAACTCCAAGGGAAGCTCCCAAGGTATGCAATTCATCCAGTTAGCACTCATGACAAACTGAAAATAGCTCTGGATAAAAGTTGCATAGTAGTAGTTAGATAATAGTAGTAATGAATATAAAGCTTAACAACTGTGATATGAGCCTCCAGCATTGTTAATATTTTTAACTCTGTTTTAGGATGTATTGCTGTCAAGTATATACATTAAGTTTCATTGTTTTTCTACTAGTTTTCATTTAGTTTGATCAAATAAAATTAGTTGTAGAAATTATTTCAAAAGAAAAGAAGAAAATTTTGGAGAAATTCCTATGGTGGTGGTGGGCTTGTTTCATTTAGTTGGGAATATTAGAGTAGGCTAAAATGCAGATGAGTAACTTGTGGTTCAGCATGCCATATTAATTCAACCATTGGTCAACATTTTATGAACCAGGCTAGATAGACAGATATAGAGAGATAGAGAAATGATTGATTAGTCTTATAACTATATATAAAATATAAAGTCTATTTTTGGATAAAATAGCTAAAAGAAAATACAATAATGAAATGCATATCTGGCTAAATACAAAGAATTAATGTTCAAATAAATACATCGCCTTTACATTATACCATCACCTTCAATATAACAAATTCTTAGCTCCACTGCTTTGTCTATCAGCTTTGCAGCTCTGCTAACAACATATATATTAGAGTCTAAGAGGGAATAGAAGAATTTCTGATTCAGGTTCTAGTGTGCTATTCATTGAAGTAGGCATTTTAAATATCTAAGTCCAAAAGTAGCATACAATTGACAATTAAATAAACATATACAGATCCTCTCTTGATATGGCAAATGAGGGAAACTCCCATATTAGACCATGGATTCCAACAATTCAGTTCTTGCACCAGAATAGCCCCTTCTTAGGAATTGCCTCTAACTCATTGACTGGCATTATTTGCTTGGAAAGTGCCCCCCCCAACCAACCAGTTTAAAGATCTATTTTTTACCAATATCTCCAGGTCTGTTTGGATAGCTAAGATTCTCTTTTTAAAAATTTCCTTTGCTTGGGAGGCAGAAGAAAGTAAATATTGGGTGGAAAACTCCTACTGTAAAATGAATAGTATAAAGGTTTGGATCATTTGCCTAAGTGAACTATCTCAATTAAACATTACTGGCCTCTTTTGTAGTCAACTGGATTTGGGCAAAGGCTAATTGTTTACTGATACTAAGAATTCTCTGGGAGAAAAGTTCTTCATCAAGAAGGCAATAAGGATTTTACTAGGAGAGGGGGAACTTTAGGAGAATTTTCAGCTTCCCCTGGGCTTAGCCAACAGCATCTTCTGCTCACAGAAGAGTTTCAGTTGCATTTGAGTGTCACAAAATGTTTGTTTCAATTGGTTAATTTGTGTCTGTCATATGTACAGGTAGTTTTCACTTAACATCCACTCATTTCAGCAAAGAAAGTTAAAGTGGTACGGAATGAGGGAGATTTATGAGACAGGTCCTCATTGTTGCACCCGTCACAGCATCCTTTCGGTCATCAGATCGCAATTCAGGTTCTTGATAACCAGCTCACAATTACAACAGTACAGCATCTCACAGTCATGTAACTGCCATTTGTGACCTTCACTGCCAGGTTCTGACAAGAAAAGTTAATAAGGAAGCTGGCAGGAGGTCGCAAATGGCAATTGTATAATTGCAGGATGCTGTGACTGTATGGGATTCGCTTTATGACAGCAACTGGGACTACCCAAACTGCAATCGTAAATCGTCGCAGTCACATAACATTGTACTTTACGATCTCATTGCTTAGCAACAAAGTTCCCGGTTCAAATTATCATTGGTAAGCAAAGACTACCTATTCCAGTTAATGAACATATTTGTGTGCAAACTGTATAAATTCTTCTTAATATATTTATATATTTGATTAGTACCTTAGATAGTTTATTTTTTTCAAGAAAACCTGCAACTGCTTTTTTGGTTAATGCCTATGCTTGTTAAAATTGTTTAGCTTTTAAAACTATATTTCAGTTGCATATATGTTTTTGTTTCCCTCCTTGTTCATTGCAACATCTTGTCCTTTTGTTTGCTGGTTACTTAGAATGCTTAATTCTTTTATATTCTTTTATATTTTCCAGATGCTGTTTCAGGCCCAGACAAATATTTATGAGGCCTTGACCAAAGACTGTGTTGCCAATGGCTGCTGTGTAAATCTGTTTCTTTTCCCAAACCAGTATGCAGATATTGCTTCCATGGGCTTTGTGACTTTTCATACTGGAGGAACATTGTACAAGTACAGCAATTTTCAGGTAACTGACAAAAGCTTCTTTTTTTGTCTCAGTAGTTTGCAACCTGAGGTCAGTAATTCACTTGGACAATATTGTAGATGGTGTCCACCATCCCGTTGGCATCTGCAGCAAAAGAAACTCCTGGGACATTATTTTACCAAGAGTATAACTTTACTGATACAGCCATACAGGCATAGAAGAAGCAAAGCTAGCTTTGAGGTTTTTGTGTGAAAAACAGCATAGTTAATTTCCCCTTTTACCCACTTCGGCCATCCATTTTACATTGTCTACCAATCCAATACGTTCTTTTTATTTTAGGGAAACAGTCTGCGCTTTCGGAAGGTTCCCATTGCATAACCTTGAAGTATCATGATCATCTCAGGCTGCAAACGGCTCACATAAATTCCTCACCTCCCTCCCAGCTCCCAATGCATTCCAAGCACTCTCCTCCCCCCTCCCTTTGTTTCTGTTGTCAAGTTGCGAGGAGAGGTGCCTTAGGAGTCAGCCTTGACAGATGGTTTATGTAACAGTTCCAAAAATAAAATAAAAAAATTAAATGGCCAAAAAATTATTCTTTCTTGGAATCTTATTAGATTTTGCCAGATTTTCAAGATTTCAATGTACTGAATTTTTTTAACTGCAGGGGATAACTTCCATCCAGTTAACAGAGCTAAATTAATTAACTACATGTAGTTTTAAAGACAGATTCAAGTATGGTTATATTCAAAGTATATTATAGCACCTGGGTTATCTAACAAAACTGTAATAATTCTGGCACCAGTATGTTAATTTGAAAAGGCCAGGGTTTAGAGCCAATAGAATGTAAATCTTGTAAGATAAAATGTTCTTTCTAGTGAAGGGATCCCCCCCACCACACACAAATGCCTAACAATTTCTTGTGAATTTCCTCTATATGAAGATGCTGCGGAATTATTTAACTTCCAGCAGTCCTCAACACTATTTTAGCTAACTCTTATGGGACATATAGATTAGCAACACCAGGAGAGCAACTCACCTACAGTAGGATAAACATAATGTGGTATTTGGCCTTTGGAAAATCTTATGATAAGACCTCTGAAAATGTGATGCAGTGATTAAGCTGTTGAACAAAGACCAAGGAGATAAAGGTCCAGGTTCATCTGCAGTCAGAAAATTTGACAGGACATAGTCCCTGCCCAAACTATTTCACAATGATGTATGGAAAAATATGAGAAATTTCAAGCACTTATAGGAACAAATAAAGAAGAATGTAATACATATTTCTCTAAGTAGTAAGTGAGTAAAAACTTTGTCTATGGATTGGAACTAAATTTTTAATCTGATTTTCTTCTCCATTCCAAATAGGATAAAGAAATATATGGATTATATCCCTCTCTGCTTATTAGTGCTAGACTCCTAAAAGAACCGTTTATGTTTAGTGACATTTCTGTCCTTTTCCTGACACTAAATAATTATAAATCACACTGTTCTTGTTGCATTCCTATACATTCCCTAGGTTTATGATGACAATGCACAACATAATCTTGTAAGATTATGAAAACTTACAATTATTTTGTTAAACTGGGAATATAATATGTAACAACTTCTAACATAAAATACCTGCTTTCTCTAATGTTGACTTGTTTTTTAAATGATAAAGATAGCCTTTTTTCTAAATATCTGTTTTCATCGATCTATTTTAAGAGTGGGTTTTCTTTACTAATAATTGTATTTTTTTATGTATAACAAGCAGTTTGATTTTTCTCTTAATCTGCATATGACCATGTGAGAATGTGAAAGGCCTGCAAGCATTCGCTAATTAAATTCTTTATTTAGGAGTGATTTAGTGCTATTAATTCCTAACAGTTTATATCCGGAAACAATTTATGTTGCTCTGCTGCCATCCAGTGGTAGACATTATTTAGTCAAGTTTTTCCCAATGTCTTGTTTTTGTTTAGATACAGTCTGACAGCCATCAATTTCTGAATGACCTGAGGAAGGATATAGAAAAAAAAGTGGGTTTTGATGCTATTATGAGAGTTCGAACTAGCACAGGTAATGATTACTACAGAGGTTTTTATCTGTTTGTTTTACATGCTTTAAGAGATAGATTTAATATGTGTTTTATTTCCTGGAATAAAATGTGAAGCATTAGGAATTAGTAAACCTCGATGTAAAATCTGTCAAATCTTTCCAAATGCAGTCTGGATTTGTCTTGGTTTTTAGATGAGAAACCACCCAGGTTTCTTCCTAAAACATTCAATTACATAGCATAGAATAAATCCCTCATTGTTGGTATAATTATAGTGGATCATTTGAAAAAAATGTCACGATCATCAGTCTTCATTTCAAGCACCACTTCCCTTTTTGAAAGTAAATTGCTGTTTCTGTTAAGAATAATGGGACTTTTTGCTGGTTTCAGGTTAGGTAATGTTTCTTATGAGTAAGGTGACTGTAGTATTTATTCTATAACAAATCAGCTTCTCACATTAAAGAGGATGCAGATTGGTACTAAGAATAGCACTGGGTGGGTGAGCAGGGGAATATGTCCTTTGAAGCTATCAGCTATCTTGCCTATTGCAAAAAGGATGCTGGTGGCTTTTATTAACTGTACAACTTACTCTTTTCTAATCATCACTTAGGTTTTAGAGCAACAGAGTTCCTGGGAGCTATTTACATGAACAATACCACAGATGTTGAATTGGCAGCAATAGATTGTGACAAAGCTGTGACGGTGGAGTTCAAGCATGATGATAAATTGAGTGAAGATGGTGGGGCTTTAATCCAGGTAAGAAGTTCCTAGGTCACATGCTTCTTTGGTCTATTTCTGGATGACCTTTACTGTACATCGCTATCATAATTGGTATATACAGGCAGTATTGCGCAACCTGTGATGCCATATGACTTCCCTAACATATAAGCAGTAAATTACATTTACTGTAATTGATGTATGCCAAATGCAGCATTGGAATTTTCATTGGATCACTTTGTGTTGCTGACCACAGTTGACACAACTAGCTGTTTTGTTCATGCAGTGCTCTTCTATTTTCCTGGTAGAATGTATGCTGAAGTTTAGCTGTTTATGACAAGACTGTGAATCTTTATCACAATAGAGAAGTTCCTATCCATCTTTAGTCAACTCCTGCTTCAGATGTTGTCTTAGCTTATTTCTTAGTATCTTTACAATGCTTTACAATATTTGCTGCTTCAGCTGTTGTCATAGTAGGGAAATACAACAGAATTGAAAGCAACTGTAAGTGGGGCTTTTTTACATCCTGATTTGTTACAGTTATAGTTTTATGGGCTTTTTGATTTTAGAAGTTATGGAGACAACCCTTACTTTAAAATATAAGTAACCTGTAAACTTTCATTTGTAGTGAAGACTTATTTGTCATGACTGCATTCCTGCAGGTTATAAGGGATTTCCAAAGTTATGTCAACATTTTGCTACTATTATAGTTATTCACATACCTTGAAGCATCAGAAATCATCATGTAAGGGTGGTAAACAGTTATTCTTGGCAAAGAAAGCCCCATTTCTTAGCAAAATATGCCCTTATTTCAAGCTCCAACTTACCAAAGTGATTAGTGCCTTTCCTAGGAATAAAGGACAGAGTCAGGTACACTAAATGAAAGTAAGTGGATGCAAGTCAGGAAAAACCTATAATAATTTTAAAAGGGACATTTAATTTGGTAAGTCAGGGAAAACTGCAATTCATGGGCTTTAGTTATATAATTTTGAGTATAAGGTACATGTGAATAAGAAAATAGTTAAGACCTTGGCATGTCAATTGTAGGGGTGTGGAGGACCTCTGTGAAGTATCTTGGAAGTCAGTTTAAGCCATGCTGTTTTAAAATGGTCCATGGTCCAACTAATTATAATATATTGTTATGTTTTGGTTCATCTGGACTTGTATTAAAAAAAGAGAGAGTAAAATTCCACTTGAATTTTTCTACTTGTAATATTTCACATCTTACACTGTTACAGTGCCAACTTAGGTTTTTAACCCTGTGTGTGCCATTCAAAGTTGCAATAGTGAGCTAAGTGGCTGCATAAATTGATATAATAAATAAATACATTATATCTTTTGAGTCAGTGTCCCAAATTACTGTTTTAAAAACAAATTGAAATACTTTTGTAGAAAATGCAAGTAACTTAACCATTTTAAGTTATCTATCATCTTGACTTTGTCATTGCAGTGTGCAGTCCTTTACACATCCATAACTGGTCAAAGAAGACTGCGCATACATAACGTTGGACTCAGCTGTAGTTCCCAGTTAGCTGATATCTACAAGAGCTGTGAGACTGATGCATTAGTAAATTTCTTTGCAAAATCAGGTCAGTTTATAATACGTGATTTGGGAGTGAGGAGGGAGGCTGGAAAGTGATGGTGGGCATTTAAAATCTGATAAAACACATGGTATTAAAACCCAGAAATAATCAATACTTGTCATAGATATATAAGAAATAGGCACAAGACAGTGATGTAAACTAGCAATAGTTGCTGAACGCTTTTAATAAATCTAATTTAAGTTCCTGGATAAATCACAAGTTCATACTTCAGAATTTCTGTGTATCATTGTAATATTAATAGAGCACTATTGTTAGGTCACTATGATAGCATTGGAGCAAGAGTATATATACTAATCCCTGGTATAGGCCATTTTTGTTGTGGTTGACCCTGGATGCAAGGTGAATAATTTTCACAACATTTATAATTTAAACCTAACGTACTCACAAAGTTTTATATTATGTTTAGAAAGAGTAGATTAGATGAAACTTTTTTAATACCTAAAGTATGAATTTTCTTCTGTGAAAAGATATAATGGTTAACATAACATATTTTTATCACGTTTTTATATAATGATAGCTTATAAAGCCATTCTCAGCCAGCCCTTGAAGACTGTCCGTGAGATCCTGATGAATCAAACAGCTCGTATGTTGGCATGTTACAGAAAGAACTGTGCTACTCCATCTGCAGTGAGCCAGGTATTTTATATTTCCAGCTACAGATGTTTTATTTGGGCATTATTTGGGTATTATTTTAACATGTAAGCAAAAAACATGTATCAAATTCAGAAATATTGCATCTCCATAGAGTTTCATATGGCAAATTTTATTTTTTCCTTTAAGTAGACTTAAGTGCTTGTGAACATTAGTGAGTCTTCTGCCACATTCCCTATAGTTAAATTAGTTTAGAGACTGAAAGTTGACATGCTGCAGAAGTCCATTATAGAATATAAACTAAGAATCTGGTGCTAAAGTTTCAGAGTGATGCTGTCAAGTCTTGTCTCAGCAAATAGAGAGGCTGTTGGGGTCTGGATGAGGAAAAATGGTCTCAGGCTTTACTCTACCAAGATCTTTTAGTTCTGGGATTTTTTGTCTTTGGTCTTAAATGGGATAGTTGTGTTGGAATGTGTCTACAAAGGAGGAAGTGATGTGATGGACTACAGTAACACAGCAAGTTCTCAGGAAGAAGGGAGCACATTCCTAGGAGGGGGTTGAGACAAGAGACAGCACAATCCAGAGCTGGATTGTGAGAAGAGAGAGATTTAGCATAACCATCCTCTAGATTATCCATTAGTTTAGGGTAGCATAGGTGTAGTCTGGCAAGTTTCTGGCAAGAAAGAACTTTATTTTGGCTGTATTGTGTTATATTGTTTTGGGGGCTTGGCCTGACAATGGCATTCCCCCATTTGGAAGTAGTGTGCAATATGGGGGTTTTCCTGGACTTTGAGATCCTGCTTGAGGAGCAGGCAGCATTGGAATTCAGCAAGATCTCTTCACAAATCCAACTTAGGTGCTGGTTATTCCCATTCCTGGATTGAAAAGCTCTTCTTACAGTCACTTATATCTTAGTCACATGTGAATGGACTATCACAACATGGTCTACATGGGATTACCTTTGAAGGCTACTTAGAAGCTACAGCTGGTCCTGAATGCAGCAAAATGAGCAGTGATGGGCAGGCCTTGCTATGTCCATGTATCATATCTGATTTGTAAGCTGCACTGGTTACCAGTATGCTTCCGGTTGCAGTTCAAGCTGCTGGTTATTACTTATAAAATCTTACATGGCATAGGGCCTGAGAGATCCTCTGTCTCCTGTTCTGTGTAATCAAATGGAATTGGCTTGCTTCAGATCCCATCAACTAAGCAATATCATCTATCGGGGCTTAAGAAACAGGCCCTTAACACCCGTGCTCTGTGACAGCATCCCTCCCAGAGATTCAGTCAGTCCCACTCCCTCACCTTCAAGCCCCCAAAACATGGCTCTTCCTGCAGGTTTTGGGGCAGGTTGTCTGGTTGGCCATTCTAAGTTGGGAGTGATGTGGAAGATTATACTTTACATTGTTCCCTTGAGGCACTGTACTTTATGTATACTGGTCCTCAGTTAATGACCACTTATACAGCAACGGTTTGAAGTTACAACTACTGGTCCTCAAAGTTCCACCCATCCCAGAAACCCCACAGTTATGTGATGGAGTTCTGGGTGCTTGGCAATTGGTTCACACTTATGATGGTTGCAGTGTACTGTGGTCATGTGATTGTAAGTTGTAATCTTCTTTGCCAGCTTTCCAGCAAAGTTAATAGGAAAACCAGCAGGGAAGGTTGCAACTTATTTTGGTAAGACTTCCCTTCCCACAAATCATGATCTTCACTTCACAATGGCAACAGTGATCGCAGGGATTGACATTAATAAGCAATGCAGTCATATGATGTTGTGTTCTATATAATATCAAAAAATATTGCTTAGTGACAGAAATGTTAGTCCCAATTGCTGTTGTAACTTGAGAACTACCTGCATATTATATTTTTCTATTGAGTGGCTTAGAAATTGGATGGACGGATGGACGGACGGATGGATGGTTAAATAAAGCAGCAAGTTGAAGGCAATACAGACTTTCTCAGTGCAAATACAGCCAGATAAAATTATAATATAAAAATTTCTCATGGCACTGTTCCAGTTATTGATTTTAAACTATGGATGATTTGTGCTCCATGGATTTTTTTTTCAATTCAAAGAACAAAAAGTTTAAAATCCAAGTCAAGATTGTAAGATTTTGTGCTTTGTTTCCTCCAAATGTTAACTGATTTACACTGTTTTCTTATGCTGATTTTTAAGTAAGCTTACAAAGACATAAATTGCAATCTGAAATAAACAGCTTTCCTCGCTCACATTTTCACTCAATTATTTTTGTGGCCAGGACTGTAAATTATGCAATATAAACCACCATACAAAAATAGCACTTGCATAAAGCCTAATTATTCAGTGACGAAGCACTGCAAAGAGTTCAGAGTTAAAGTTTTATTTTCCAGCTTTAGCTAGCACCTTTTATGGTCAGCGTTAGCCCAGGCTGATATGAGGAAAGATCTAAATATTGTATTTATCGTTCCTGTACGTGCTACACCAGTTGTGCTGCATTTTCATTGAATTTTGTAGCAACTGCCTGCTTAAAATCTTGGCCTTCAACAGTCTTGCATCTCTGTATGTGCAGGATAGGTTAATCTCTAAATGTCACTGTGTTATAAATAATGCAATACAGTTTTTAACTACGTGCAATTTAGTATATAAATCTCAGAATATTTTTTTTGCTTTGTATGGTATATGGTTGACAGAACACATTTTCAATTCATCTTCCTATAACTGAACTGCAATTTTGAGTTTGTATTTCTGTATTTCTAAAAAAAATTCGACTTTTGAAAATTAGAAAGGCATTTGTTCAGGCTCAAATCACTTGATAAATTTATCCTTTTCTAATTACCAAGATCCGATCATAAGAACAGTTTCACTATAACATGATTGGAAAAGCTAGATTAAGTTCTAAGTCATGTGATCCCTGATTTGTACTGTACGCATGTGATACCAAAAAGCAGATGTCATCTTTATATTATAGGTATAAAATAAGAATGTTTGGGCAGGGAGAAAAATTCAGAAATTGAATATATTCTCAGAGGTTTTCATATATTTTTAAATTATTAATATACTTTTTGTCATAACACTGTTTTATGGATTGAAATATAAACAGAGTTGTGACATTTGAAGAGAAGAAAACCATTTAAATTGTTTGTAGAAGTCTGTCAGACAAAAGCAGTTGATTGTGGATCTAATCAGATATAAATTCTGCTGGAGAAAACTTGGAGTATATGAGTGACAAGACATTTTAGCTGATGGCTTTTCTTCTTTTTCAGCTTATCCTTCCTGATTCAATGAAGGTACTTCCTGTCTACATGAATAGCCTTCTGAAAAGCTGTGTGCTGTTGGGCAAGTCAGAGATTCCCACGGATGAAAGAACTTTTCATAGGCAGCTGGTCATGTCAATGGATGTTGCTGGCACCCAACTTTTATTCTACCCACAGCTTTTGCCAATTGTAAGTGTTTTGCTATCAGCAGATAATAATAATAATAATAATAATAATAATAATAATAATAATAATAATAATAATAATAATAATAATAATAATAATAATAATAATAATAAAGTTGGAAGGGACCTTGGAGGTCATCGAGTCCAACCCCCTGCTCAGGCAGGAAACCCTACACCATTTCAGACAAATGACTGTCCAGTCTCTTCTTAAAAACTTCCAGTGTTGGACAATGTCATAGGGCAGTTGCTGCGACATGGAGAATATGCTAGGCTAGGGTACCCTCTAGGGTAGTCTTGCTGGTGCTACTCAGTCCATCTGGTCTGAGTTAATGGTTCTACCATTATAATTCCTTCAGCCCCCAGAGATTGGGAAAAGCCAATATAAGTATGATAGTGTCATGGCACTGATGAAGCACAGTTCATGTTGCTCAACCACACTTCCCTCTGTAACAACTTGTAGCTATTGCCAATAGACAAGTAGTTGGTGACCCTAGCAGTGGCAAAACCAGCCAGACAATAGTAAGTTGTGTAATATTGTCCGGCAAAGAAAAATCAGAGCAACTTTTCCATTTGTTCCCTGGCATAAACCTGAAAGTGCAGGTAGATTTTCATCCAAGAATAAATTATTTTGCCAAATGTGTCAATCTTAAGATTAACTTTTGTGCCTAAAGTATTACTCTTCGTATATACAGCATAATATCTAGAGTTGCCAATGTAGGAATATTCATCTGGCCACTATGGTCATAATGTGGATTTTAAAGATGCAGAAACCTTAGAAACATTGTCTCCTAAATTTGTAGATGTACAGTCATCATTTCATTGATTCAGAATCTATGTATCGAAGCTTATTAGGGAAAGGAAAGTTCAGTTCAATACATTATATTTGTCCTGACAGGCAAAAAAGGAAGCATAAATATATTAAATATATATATTCAAAAAAGGTTAAATATAAATTTAGAAAGGTATCTATAAAGAGTTTAAAAAGCTGTTAATTGTTCCATATTTTACATTGATCTTAATCTGTTTATCTGAGTGTAGTCTGTGGGCTGCTGGTGACCCCCTCAACCCTCCTTTGGTTGTGTCTCATTGCCCTGACTCTCATCACAGTATTAATTATGTGGCTTCTATGTGTACATGTGTCACCAGGTTGTTGGCAACTATCTGGACAAGTCCATACAGTGTAACTGGTTTGCCATTGCCTGCTTCCTAGGGCTGAGAGATAGTAACTGGCCTAAAGTCATCCAACCAGCTCTGTGTGTATGACAGGATTAGAACTCATGGTTTCCCAATTTCGACCCTTGTGCTTTAAACCACTACATCAAACCGAGTCTCATAGTTATTCAGATTTTTTTTTTTAAAAATGCAATGAATCTAAGAACTTCAATGTTATCCTACAGCACTCCATGGATGTAAATAAAGACACAATTCTTTCTGCTGTTCGCTGCTCAGAAGAACGGCTCTCTGAAGGAGGAGTATTCCTATTGGCAAATTCTATACATATGTTTCTATGGCTTGGAGCCAGTGCCCCACCAGATCTTATCCAAGGGATATTTAATGTGCCTTCCATTGCACATGTCAGCACCGAAGCTGTGAGTATAGTGTTATTTATTTGAGAAAGAGCTGTTGAATGCTTGTTTTTTTAATACTTCATTTCCAAGCTATGACACAAGTGTCAGATGACATGATATGAACAATGCAGCCTTGAAATCACTGCTCCTTTATAAAGATGAGAATGCAGATGTGTAGAAATAGGCACAGAAAAAGGTTTTTATACTTACATTATTTCACAAGTCTATTGATTTCCCAAAACAATGCCTCTACTACCTTCCCCCTGAAACCTGTCCAAATTGCAAAGATGCAATATGCCAGGACTGACTAACGTATAGGCAAGTTTTCAGAAAGAAGCAAATTACAATTGAAAGTAATGTGAACTGAATGTGTATCATTCCATTTTAAAAAAAGTTTTATAGAATCGCAAGGCTTGGAAGGGACCTCAAAGATTGCCTAGTGACAGTCCTATCACCTGCTTATTGCAAGAGCTGCTGAAACATTTTAAGCAGATAGCTAACTAGCCTCTGTTTGAATATTCCAGCAAAGGGAGCATATCACTTCATAAGGCTATTTATCCCACTGGTTGACACCTATTAATGTGAGGAAATTACTTATAGCTAACCTGAAACAAATTCCCTGTATATTTCAAATAGTTGCATCCTAGGTAAAGGGAACAAAGCCATTCAGTTCTCTGTGTGACTCTTTTAGGTATCTGAAGACCGCTATCATATCTTCTCTTAGCCTACTTTCTGCATGATAAACAATCCTTTAACCATGTTCATAGGACTTGGTTTCCAGTTCCTTCATTATCTTGGTAGCCTTCCACTGAACTTGCTTTTTTTAATCACTTTTATTGCTTTATCATGCCACTGAACTTGCTTCTGTTTGTTAACATCTGCCTTGTATTTGCCTTTTTATCTGGCCTGGCACACTGATGTAATAATGCCTTTATTAATGGCTGTGTCAAATTATATGTGAATATTGTCCTATTAACCAATAGCTCCTAGATTGCCTCCAGATTTGCTAAATATTGTTCAATTATCATTGCTGTTGATGGTTCAATAGGAACATTGAATAGTTGTTTTGATGAAATTCTATTTTAGCTTCCAAATCTTCTTTGTAATTTATTTCATCTTTGACCATGAATAAAATATTTATCAATAAATTTTGATGAATTTGTCAATGAAGTTACATTCACTGAGAATTTTAAGGAAATTTTTCCTGTACCAAATAATTTGCTTGTTTCCATTGTACAAATCAGCAACTTTTAACCTTTCAAATCCATTTCAAATCCATAAGGCATAGTATTTTTGTTTGGCCAGAATAGCAATTTTCATGTGTGCTAATTCTGTTATGTGTATTTATTCATTACATATAGACACGTCTTCCAGAACTGGATAATCTGTATTCTTCAAAACTAAGATCCATAATAGATCAGCTCCAAAGCAGAACACCTTATTCTATGAAGGTAAAAGATTACTTTAAAAGTTATGATTGCCTAATTCTCTCCTTTGAGAACATTTTAAGAATCTTAACTTTTCTTGCTGTTTAATTAAGCTGAGAAATAACTCAAAGCAGCATTCGTACATTTTGTTCATTCTTAATTTTTTTTTTTTAAGATTCTGATTGTGAAGCAACGAGAGCAGACAGAGATGGTTTTCAAGCAGTTCTTGATTGAAGACAAGAATATCTATGGAGGAGCTTCTTATGTAGACTTCTTATGTTGTGTTCATAAAGAAATATGTCAGCTTCTCAACTAATGGATTTTGTTGTTGGTTCTCTGTGCATTTGTTCAGAACTTATTCAAGAATGGCCAACTACCACCACAAGGTGCTTTATATTGCTACCTTATTGTACAGTTTCTAATTTTGTAGATTAGTGCTTTGTTTCATAATAATGTAGCCATCTATCATTATGTAAACTAGGCAAATATTTGCTCAGGTATAACTCCTATGGGAGAGCCTTTATCCTTCTTTAAAAGGAAGTTTTGTAATGGCAAGGTTTGAAATCCGGGAATCTGTATAAAACATGCAGTTCTCATTTCACAAATTTTAATAAACTGCAAAGCATTAAGCCCTGTTATATATAATTTGTATTATTCATATAATTTTTGGTCCTTTTTACTGTACATTTTGACCTAATAACTTTTTTCTCCTAGCTTACATTTAATTTAATATTCTTGTGCTTTTTATTGGTGGTGTTGTGGCATAGCTTTCAAAATAGTGGACTATTCAGCCCCAGCAAAACATCCAAAGAATGGGGCCAGTGGAAATTGTGGCTCTCCAGATATAACTGGCCTATCTGTGCCTCCCAATCACCTGTTGATTTTGTAAATATTTTTAATTATTTCTTGGGATGATAAGGAAAATGAGGAATGAAGGAAATCAGTCGGGGGGGGGGGGTTAGTTCTTTTACATGCAATTTGTATTTAGGACAAAAGAAGCTTTTTGTGTTGACCATGTCCAAGTGTAGCCTCAACATATTCAAGGCCTTTCCGCCAAAACTTTAACATATTCCAGACTCCCATTACTGTACATCAGTCAAAACAACTGAATTGTAACACTTTCTCTATGAGACAGTATTAAGGAATTTGGGATACTTTTGTTTAGGATATAGCAAAATTTAATGCCTTGCAAAAAGCAAAGTAGCAATTGCTATTACTGGAATTTACCTAAATAATAACTGTTGGAGTAAATTAACATTTAAACATTTAAACCTGTTCAATATACTAACTTCCCAGACCTGGAAAATGTACTACTACTTGAAAAATACTATTGTGTTAACTTTATTCCTAAAATAAAAGTTCTTTATTTGACTAAAACTGCACGTTTATATATAACGCTTTTAACTGCTTTAGAAATATTAGCCCATTGTCTAATTATGTTTTTTCAGGTTTTACACTGTCATATTGAGAATTACATGATCTGGGGATTAATGGCTGGGTTCACACTTTACTAAGCCATTGCATAATGTTTGACTTACAACTATTTGTTTAGTGATTGTTGCAAGTTACAACACTGAAAAAAGCGACTTCGTGTTTTTTACATTTACACACAACTGTTACAGCATCCCAGCAAAATTCAAATGCTTAGCAACTGACATTTATTACTGTTGCAGTGTCCGGGGGTTATGTGATCACCTTTTGCAACCTTCTGACAGTCAATGGGGAAGCCAGAATCACTGAACAACTGTTATTAACTTAAATTATTCCCTTAACAACTGTGGCAAGAAAGGTGGTAAAAGGGGCAAAGCTCACTTAACAGCTATCTTATTTAGCGATGGAAATTTTGGGCTTAATGGTAGTCATCAGTCAAGAATTACCTGGTTGACCCATATGCAGTTGGTTGGGTATCTATTAGGATGGGCTTTCAATCAATCATGATTAAAAATCTGGCTTATTTTGAAGGATTTTAATTTTTTTATCTATCTCACATTTGGTTTGTGGTATTACACTATAAGTTTCTTGGACAACAAGCAATATAGCATTACAATATCCATTTCAAGAGAAATGTACTTTACTTAAAACTCCCCCCCTTTTTAAAAAAACTATTTTCTGTTAACATGTTAACACTATGCGCACTAGATTTTTGGATTGCTAACAAAGAGTTAAAGGGAGATTGGTATAGATTTCTTCTTCCCATATTTGGGCCGACAGGATGCATAAAAAAAAATACCCAAGACACACACACACACACAAGATATGTGAACAAAATATTAATAATTCTTTCTTTGCGTTTTTGTGGTTTTAGATTACTATGAAACTAATATATATTTAAGATTTTCCTTAGTAAGAGCACCTATTTTCTATTATTGGAACCTAAGTTGTAATATAATTCAGTCACATGAAAAGTAACAAAAAGAGCAATATTTGTCCTAGAAATACTTCAGCGTTTATAAACAATGATTAATATCAAATTAAGTTTTTTTTAAAAAAACCCCACAATATTGAAAAATACAAAACATATGATTGTTTAAAATTAAAAATAAAGTCATCATGTGGAAATCATTTTTGATAGTAAATGTGCTTGATAGTAAATACACTAATAATGTTACAGCTGCAACAAAACAACCAAGCTCAGAGAATTCCACTGTAAATGTGCTTTATTGTAAGATCTGGATTATTATACAAGACTGGTTCATAATAGGTACAAAAATATTTTGGTGAGCAGCTCTAGAGTGAGCTGCTAATAAAGAATATTGCAGACTAAGACTGTATTTTTTTAAACAAAAACTCAGTGGGACAAAGGCAGGAAAAAAGATGAAGATTTTCACTGTTCAGCGAGGGGGGAAGCCACCCCGGTGAGTACCTCCCCGTCCCCCTCTGAATCCGCCTCTTTCCCCCCTGAAATTAGTTCGGTTTCTCTCTCTGCCTCTTTCTCCACGACCAGCTGAAGTCCCACCTCTTCCTCCACCCCTTGGTGCACCACCTCCTCGATCTTTTGGTGGTGGTGATTTTGGTCTGAGTCTCTCAATCTCTTCTGTACAACCAGTCAGGTGGGAGTTGGGAGCTGTGAAATATGACGTATATGTTTCGGCATTGAAGTTACTATTTGTGAGTGTGGGTCCAACAGTTAGCCAGCCTAAGGGATGGAAGGGAACAAAAGGGAAGAGTGAGCCGCACACAAAACTGTGCCCCTTAATCCTTTCCTGATTGATTCTTTACTGCTACTTAAATTTAGCATAATTTGTATTGTCACAGTAGGAGTAGAAGCAACTATTCCCATAAAATAAGAGCAAGTAGAATTAGCAATAGAACATTACATGATGTAGCTGAATGTCATTTTTGAAAACTACAGATGTTTAAAATTAATTCACTAGGACAGTATTTCAATGTTATGAGACATTCCCCTCTCTAGCTTGCTAGTAAGACATTTTAAAAACACATAGAATAATCAGTCTCAATTAATAAAATTATTAAAAATCATGTATCATATCCAGAAGCGATACATATATTTCTGCCTTTCATGTTTATTTCAACTTAGATGTCAGTTTCATACCCATATTTCTGCCTTAACATCTAAATACTGTAATATACAAATGGGTAATTAGTTTTGTTTGGAGTTCTCAATTAAACAGCTCTGCGGTGGCTAGTTTTAAACATGTATTCTATGACTGGAATGCCTAAACTGCTACTATATGAAATGACACAGTTGAGTATAGAGCAATATTCTAGATGCATGAACATTTGGAACACTCAGCAACCGTTCTGAGCAAAAAAACATTTGTGCCTGCCAGCTGAATGCATATATCTTCATTATGTTTGCAGTCATTTAATAAGAAAATGGGCTTGGTAACAAGAACTTAAGTTGTCCTCTATGCTTAACTGGACCACTATACTGCACTGGAAGCTATAACTACTTCTCTAAAATCTACATTTTTCTAAAACACACAAATTAATTTTATGAAATTTTCATATTTTCTATGAAGTTTTTGAAATGATTTAGTACAAAGCAAGACTAAGAATAACCTGGACGGATGGTGCTATCTCGTCCAAAAATATGAAGCCTCCTTCTTCCAAGACAAAAATGTTCAATAATGTGAAATATTTCCACAGGTTTCTCTATGTTACCAATTTCTGGCTCTTCTGTGATAATTAAATCAATGTCAACATTAGCATGGATAAAATCTCCATCTGTACTACGGCGGACAGTCCCTTTAATGCCCATAAGGCAATGTTCCTAAAGAGAAAACAAAAACAAGTTTTTCTTTTATAGCAAAAGTATATCAAAAAGGATGGGAGGGATAGGGGAAATTAAAAGAGAATGTGACTTTTCTGTAAGTTCAGTTATCTAATTCATCAAAAATCATCATGGACCAAGAAGTTATATGGCTTTCTTATTCACATCTCCATAAAATATTAAAACAATTATCATTAAGCAGCAGTAAGAACATGGAAATCTCTATCTGAAAAGTGTCACTCCAGGAAAATGTTCTGAAATAAAAATATTTGATATAAAATCAGTAATACCACACTGCAAGATAAGAAAAGAAAGAAGTCTACAGTGAGTACTTCATTACACTGATTTTATTAGTTATGTATTTTGCCTTTTCTCCAAAGCTCAAGAAAGTACATACACAACTCCTATGATTTTTCCCCACAACCACAAACCTATGTGGCAGGTTAGGAGAGGATTGATCCAAAGTAATGCTTGTTTTACCATCCAAATTATTGCCCTGAGTAGAATTAAATGCTATGATAATTTTGATTGATCAAATTATTCACATCTGTGTCAAAGAACGCATCATACTATTCAACTATTCATACTATTCATACTATTCAGCATTGTGTGTGTGTGTCTACATAAATTTCAGCATAGTATATATTATCTCTAACATCTCCAAAAGCAATAGAAAACACACTAAATCTGCAAAATGTTTTATGAGCTACTTCAAACCCATCTGATTCTATACAGTTCCATGCAGGTTTGCAAATAGGCTTTGAAATTATAATAAATACTTTCTTATAAACTATTTTCAAAGCCCTGCATATTTCTAGTACAGTGATGGCGAACCTTTTAGAGACCAAGTGCCCAAATTGCAACCCAAAACCCATTTATGCATTGTCGGGTGCCGGGTGGGTGTGGACCATTGGGTGGGTGTGGACCATTGGGTGGGTGTGATCCATTGGCTAGGTGTGGCCCATTGGGTGGGCGTGGCTGCGGTGGTAACAGCAGACTGGGTGGGACTAAAAAGTTCAATCAATCAATTCCAACTTTGCAAGATCTTTTTTTTCCCACGAGAAGTTGAAATTGACTGATTTATTGAACCTTTTTTTTTTGTACACAGCAGCGGAGGCCTAAAATGAAAAGGTTTTATAAAACCCAGCTGAAGGCCTAGGACTGGGGCGACGGCGCACATGCCCACAGAGAGGGCTCTGAGTGCCGCCTCTGGCACCCGTGCCATAGGTTCGCCACCACTGTCCTAGTATATACTCATGAATCACAATTTAAGGGAAGTAAACATTCACAGAGTCTAAAACATCCCCAGAAGTATCACTGTGTTTTATGGAACACAATATGGATACAACATGGAGTTTGAACAAACTGGTTTTAACACCTCCCCTCCCCCCAAAAAAAGAAAGAAAGAAAAGAAACAGACAATGACATTTTATATCTTCTTTTTAAAGGATCATATTGGAAGGCCTCTATGTGGGAAGTCTACACAGTTACCTTTGGGGCAGATAGATTTATCTGGTTTCAGAAGAATGATAGCCAAAAGGGCAATTTTCCACAAACTATTAAATGCTGCTTTACTGAAGCCACGAGATGGTTTTTACAAAATTATAAGTAAAGATGAATAATCATTTCCAGAACTCTCCCCAAAGCTGTGTAAGTTCCAAATTCTGAAAAACCAGGGAAGATGTCCCTTCAGATATAGAAAACAGTTCACTTTTACTATCTCTGGCAAGCAACACTACTTCGATTAGGCAAGATACTATTTTAAGCCAAGTTTCTCTCTCACCTGGCAACTTCCAGATGGATTGAACTTCAATTCCCATAAACCCTAAACATTATGGTAACACATCTGGAATCACCAGTTGCAGAATGTTGAAATGTCAGTGCTAATATTTTTAGACCTTGATTTTAAAAAAAGACTCTAAGTCATTGTAGAAGTAACTGATTAAGAAAAAAAAAAGAATACAGCACAGAAATTTCTAGTGATTACTTTTTCTTAATGTTCTGAGACTTGCAGTCTCCAAAAAACCCATAAAAGTAACAAATAGTTTTAAGACATAATCATTATTCATGACTATGGAATATTTTTCTTATTTCTATGATAATCATGATATATTTAAAAATGTTAAATTTTGTTTAGTGACACAGTATTTACTATTACTAAAATGATAGGAACCTAATTTCAGGGACCTAATTTTTCTTTTTCCTCTAGGAAAGAGGTATTTTAGGAGGCAGTTTGGAATAGTCTTGAGGAAGATACTCAAATAGCCCCCTGAAACTATTTTCTAGGGCAGTGTGGCTGTGTGGTTACTGAAGTCTTTTCACAATCATGGTCCACAGCCCATTTGCCACCTCAGTCCTGCCTCCTCACAAATGCTGACATTTAGCCACTGAGAGCCTGCAGGCTACTTGCCTCAGCCATGAATCCACACAATGAATCTTTACATGGTCCAAATAATTCTATAAACATCATTAGCACTAGCATTCAGAAAACTGACAACAATAAACAAGTCTCAAATGAAGTTACCAGCTGCAAGACCATATGTGTTCTGCCAGGTAGAATTGTGATTTTCACACAAGCAGTCAAAAAAAAAAAGTGCAAATAGGAAATAAGATGAACATCTAAAATTGGTATTTCATTAGGGAACAGAACAATTCAATCTTCTCTCCAGCTTGTTAATGCTCAGGCATTTTGCACTAAACACTCCTGACCAGCAGGTTTATGTTTATGAATATAAGGTACATATAAATTATATGTACCTTATGAATATAAGGTACATATAAATTTTAAATAGTAAATAATTTAAATACTGACAAATAGTTAATTTTGTATTAAATGTTCTGATAAAAAAGTAGTTTGAAAATGCTTTAGAAATAGACAGAATAAAAATACATACACAAATATAGGCAGTCCTTATTTAATGACCATTTGATCAGCAACCTTTTCACGTTGTCAGCACTGAACAAATGCTACTTACGTCCAGTTTTCAAAATTATAGTCAGTGCAACACCCCCATGGCCACAGGATCAAAATTTAAGCATTCGCCTGCCTGCCTGCCTGCAGTTAATAACTGCAGGAGCGCTTCCTCCACCCACCTCTCTCCCCACCATCTCTGCCCTTTTGGCCACCCTGCACATTGACGCTCCTCGGCAGCACTGGCAGGGCCAGCAGTGCTTGGTCTGAAGTAGAGGCTCTGGGTCTTTAGCAATCTTAGTCAGCCACTACTGTCCTGGGTAACCATCGCCAAAAAAAGGCAGGGACAGGGAAGATAGGTGGGAGGAGTTTGAGAGTTTGCACTCAAATGTTGATTATGGAAAGACTGCATACATGTGAGGACCAGTAAGAAGTCACTTTTTTCAGCACTGTTGTAACTTCAAACATTCATTAAAGGACTACCTGTATTTATTTTATGGTCCATGATAAGATAAAGCGTGAGGAAGATTTTATGAAATTCTGTCAAACATAGAGAAATATCTCAAAATCTGCTCTTCTTACAAAACAATTGCTCAAACAATAAGTATAGTCGTCAAAGCAATAGTTAAGGGTCCAAATATTGCCGAAGTACTGAATAAAGAAGTTAACACAGCCCCACACTGTTCTAGAGAAAATCAGAAGAATTCTCCCTTACCTTCATTTAATTTACATCTCAACATAGAATATGAAAGCTGAACATTGAACTCCCAACTACAGCAACTGTTCAGCAGAAAGAAAGCTATAAAAGGTATTCTACACCTCTTCCATCCTCTCTCTGAAAGGTGAAAAAAGCCTAAATTTTCCATGATGCTTTGATTTGCATTTCAATAAAATAAGTGAATACGTGTGTTCCCAGAACTTTACAGAATTTCATGTTGTAGACTGAAGTTCAATACTGCATTCACTCAATCAGGTCTTTCATTTGTAAATGCATTTTTAAGTAGTAAGTGAAGCTACTTGTTCTGCAAGTATTTTCATAAAACTAAAATTACCATCAACAGCAACAGAGCACTTAAAAAGCATTCAGCGACATAATGCAGGGAGAAGACAAAGAGAAATTCAAAGATGTACCTTCGTTCTTTGAAAAACAGCTTTGGGGTCTAGAGTCTTGGTCTTCCCAGGATTATTTTTATTTGTTTTAATCCAACATATATCTTCACATCTTCTGTATCCCCATTTGCGCAAACACTAGCACAGTTCAACAAAACAGAATTTTTGCACAATACAGCAAAGCACAAGAACAATGTGTTGGAGCCAAATTTAGACAAAGATAACAAGGCTTCTGAAAACAAATTCCTTCTTTTCGTTTTTCACTCACTAATCTTTCCTGAAGAGACTGTTGGTGGATCCTATTGAATGGGATAGTGCGTCACTAAATTATCTCTGAGCTCAATATGAAATCTCCTTTTTCCTGAACTATAGCCTATCCTATTCAGTAGGAACTGTAATTGTCTTTTACAGGACTGAAATTTAAGTACAGGGAAAATGAAGCTCCACTACTGCTAACTAAGTAGGTTTAACTCTGGATATAATCCAATTTATTGATTCAATTTTTTAAAAAAACAAAACAAAACCTGATTTCTTCTGTAGTTTTCCTAGAGACCAGATTACTAAACTTCAAACAATTAACAGATTTTCAAGCAATGCCTCCATTACAGTATATATTTATTTGAATCCCTTCAACATTTTTAAATATGTTGCATATCACTTCATATGAGTGATTTATATATTATTACCTATGGCATTAAACATACTGATGGCACAATTTTATGTATGTATGTATGTATGCATATATGTATGTATGTACACTGTGTGCACAATTATTAGGCAAGTGGGCATTTTGGCCATATTATCATTTTTATGCATATTTCCCACCTCCAAGCTGTATAAACTTGAATGCTTAGTGGATATAAACATATCAGGTGATGTATATTTATGTAATGAGGGTGTGCATAATTATTAGGCAACCTCTTTTCCTCAGGCAAAACTGGCCAAAAAAGAGATTTAACTGACTCCGAAAAGTCAAAAATTGTAAAAAGTCTTTCTGAGGGATGCAGCACTCTTGAAATTGCTAAGATCAATATCCCCCTTCCTCACCTGACCTAAACCCTATTGAGAACTTGGGGACCCTTCTTTAATGGGAGAACCATCAAACATTTTGTTGCAAATAGTCAACAAATGTTTAGAAAAAAAGACATGCATTAACTACCTAAGATTTGAGAAGAATCAATCTTGAAGCTACCAGGAACCCATTATCCTCCAGTGCTGTCATATTCCAGAACTGCAACCCACCTGGAGTGTCCAGAAGTACAAAGTGTTCAGTGCCAAGATAAGGAAGGCTAAAACCTGACCACTACTGAACAAGACAAATAAGTTGAAATGGCAAGACTGGGACAAGAAATATCTGAAGACAGATTTTTCAAAAATTTTATGGACTGATGAGATGAAAGTGCCTCTTGATGGACCAGATGGATGGGCCCGTGGCCAGATCAGTAACGGGCGCAGAACTCCATTTCGACTCAAGACACCATCAAGGTGGAGATGGGATACTGGTAGGGGCTGGTATTATTAAAGATGAGCTAGTTGGACTTTTTCAGGTTGAAGATGGACTCAAAATCAGCTCCCAAACCTACTGTCAGTTTTTAAAAGACACTTTTTTAAAGCAGTGGTACAGGAAAAAGTCTGCATCTTTCAAGAAGACCATGATTTTTATGCAGAATAATGCTCCATCACATGCACTGAAATACTCCACTGCGAGACTAAGCCAGTAAATGCCTTAAAGGTGAAAGAATAATGACATATCCCCCTTCCTCACCTGATCTAAACCCTATTGAGAACTTGGGGACCCTTCTTTAATGGGAGATTTATGGTGATGGAAAACAGTACACCTCTCTGAACAGTGTCTGGGAGGCTGTGATTGCTGCTACACAAAACATTGATCGTCAACAGATAAAGAAACTGACAGACTCTATGAATGGAAGGCTTATGACTGTTATTGAAAAGAAGGGTGGCTATATTGGTCACTGGTTTTTTTTAAATGTCAGAAATGTTTATTTGTATATTTTGAATTGTTTATTATTCTCACTTTAACAGATGCGAATAAACAAGTGAGATGGTCAAATTTTCATTTTTCATTTAGTTGCATGATAATTCTGCACACTAATAGTTGCCCAATAATTGTGCACACACAGATATTCTCCTATCTTTGAGGTTTATTAGCATTTTGGATTGACCGAGAATATTGTAGTTGTTCAATAAGAAAATTAATCCTCCAAAATATAACTTGCGTAATAAATATGCCCACAGTGTATAGAGAATGGTCGATGGCTCAGCAGTTAAGATATTGGGCTTGCCGACAGCCCAGGTTTGAGACCTGTGCATCATATGATGGGGTGAGCACCTGTCCTCATCCTAGCTCTTGCCAACTGGTTCTAAAGCATACAAATGCAAGTAGATAAATACCTTCGGTGGGAAGGTAACAGCACTCCATGACATTATGTTGGCCACATGACTGCAGAAATATCTTCAGACAGCACTGGCTCAATTATCCTTGAAATGGAGATGAGCCCCACCCCCTATAGTCAGCAACGATTAGTGGAGTAAAATCCACAGGGACAAAAATGGACCCTACAAATATATTTAGGATTTGGCTTTCCAGACTTCCTGTAGTTGATTCTTAGTCAGAGACTCTAGGCAGTTATTTTTGTATATGCTGGCCTTATCTGAACGCTTCACTGAATAAATTGCTATTATTAGTCTCAACGACATAGAAGTACATCATCTTACCACCCGGCCGAGATCCAGACCCTCACCAGAACCACACCAAAGAAAGACAAATGATCGTGGGGCAGCAATTTCTTCAATGTCCAACTTCATAATCTGCGAAAAGTAGGAAACATGTAATGTTTTAAGCAAAAACATTTGCACAGCAGAGTGTAGCAAACACCCTGCACTTGTGGGAAAGCACTAGGAAGAAATTATATAATAAATGAATGATCTTTCTTAAATGATACAGCAGTTTTTTTTCTACATTTTTTGAATTGTCAGAGTGTCAAAAATAAAGGCAAAGAAAATACAACCATGTAGACATTCAATATCAGTAATGCATAAACAGCTCTAGATATAGAGGCAAAGATGCAGAAATAATTTCTTTATAATTTATTTCTGTATTACTTCTGTAATTATTACAGATTAGTGGTTTTAATATAAATTCAGAGATTTAATATAAGAAATTCATGATCAAAGGCTACAAGGTTGTTTTTATTATGAAGTTCAACCAATACTTCAAATGCAGAAGTTTAATTGCTTCTTTCCTATTATCTGTGTTTTGTTCTTGGTAACAACACACAGACCAATTTATCTGGCACATGCTATTTAGCAAACCTTGATTTTTAAAAAAGTGTCTTTATGATTACCACCAAAGATTCAAAGTTTGTTTACATATTTTGTTGTAAGAAAAGTAGAGTAAGTGAAGGATTCTAATGGCTCATATTATTTTTATGCAACAATTCTTATTTTATTGCCTCATAATTGCATGTTGTATAAATTATTTCTAAATCTACCAACTGGAAATAGATTATGATAGACAGTAGCCTACTGCAGCTTCAATTTTAGTTAGCTAAATGTTAACATGACAGAATTACTACTGATGCATGGTTTTAAAAATGAAGGTATTGCTCATCTTTCATATTTTAAAAGGGTGAGGAAAGAACATTTACAGGAAATCTGAAAAGCAGCCAGACAAAAGGCATTTCAAAAGCCAACTCATGTAAAACAATAACAAACAAGACAGGCTTAATGTTTTCCACAACAAACTCACATCATCCCATGTCCAGCATTTCTCATTAGCAGTAATGCCAGTCTCCCTATAGTATTCTTCCAATGGTGGTTCTAAAAGTATCACATCAAACTTAGACTTGAGTTCACGAAGATCAAAAGCTTCCAGTTCAGCTTGTAAATACCTATCATACAAATGAAAAATACATTGTTATGATTTGATTAGTTTTCTAGGTTGACAATTTCATAATCTCTATTCTCCAACTGTAATATTTAAAACAAGTTGTGCAATTGTCTTAGATTGAGATATGTTATTTACACATGCAACACACTTTGAAAACAGTACTTTATGCACAAAAGCAGTTTTCTTCCTTTGAGAAAGCATTTCACATTTGTATAATAATTAGCAAACAAAATGCTGATCACTGCTTAGCTTAGTGCTCAAACTGAATGTTGAAAGCTAATATGGCTATCATTACCATATTAGAATTTTAAAATACTGCTATAAAATTACCATTCTAGTTAAATAAAAATTAATTTGGGATAAGCGACTTCTGAAATAAGCACAAGTTAAATTTAAAAACCCGCTTTCCACCTTTTTTCCAAAATTAATTTAAATGGGCTGTATCAAATAAATCAGCTGTCTATCCTATCAGTTGAACAGATTCTTCTTGCTTCACATCTGCCCCATCATCACCTTTAAAATATTTTCTGAAATAGTTGGGAACTTTCAAAACAAATGAGAACCATGTATGAGACATAAACAACAAGAAGAATTCTAGCTATGGAAATGCCAGCCTTGCTGTTTAATATGGGAGGCAGTTCAATGGCTTTTTTTCTTTCTTCAAAAAAGTTGTTTAGATTATGTTAGGCAACCTGTGGGATAACAGATATTCCTGAATTACATTTCCCTATCTATTAGCATTGCTCCTAAAGAATGATGGAGTGCCACAAGTTATCTATTCCTGATTTATTAAAAAGGAGCCTTTACACCCAAAAAATTATTCTAATTGTAATCCACTGTTGTAGTAAACATATTTTCTTTACACATTTCAAACTAAGGCTTATGGACTGTAGATATTTGCAAAAAGGAAAAGGAAAAGGAAAAAGAAAATCTGAGAAAATGGTCAAAAGCACACCAAAGAAAATGGATCAATAACGTTAAAATTTATATACACAACCCAAGAATAAAACATTCCCATTGTCAACAGGTGTTCACAGAAAAAACTTAATTTGGAGTCAACTAAAAATAAGCATGTCTAGACAAAATAATCCAATTTATTCAAAGTATTTACATTGGAGGGGTGTTAGATTTAGATATTAGCTCATCTTTCAGCCTGATAAGTTCCCGGAGTTTTGGATATTCTTCAAATCTATCTGCTAAACCTAAGAGAAAAACACATAAATGTTATACTACAGAAATAACTTTCAAGTACGTTTCACAAAATAGACATCTTAACATATTTGATCTAGGCCACAGCTATGATTGTTTCTTTTCATTATGATTTGAGCTCAGCACAATTTAATCAAAT
>NW_015387959.1:58920-77927 GCF_001527695.2 Protobothrops mucrosquamatus | reverse complement strand
TTTGTTGGAGAGAAGCCTGTTAATCAAATGTTCCAGTTGTAAAACTAACACCATGTTTATTAAGAAGACCCATTGTTCACTATTTTTACCAGAAACAGGAAGTAAAATGTGGTCACATGACATATGTTGCAAATGACCATAAATGTAGGCCAGTAACCAAGCATCCCAAATATTGTCATGTGACCATGGGAGTGGATATCGGAACTTCAAATTTGGACTGTATGTAGCTTTTTCAGGATCCATCATAACTTCGTATAGCCACTAAGTGACTGGTTGTAAATTAAGGACTACTGAACCTGAAATATAATTCTTATTTTCTGCTCACAACAGGAGTTTTAAATTTTACACTGATGTCTCCATATTAAATATGAGAAAACTTAAGAAAATGTTTGTTTTTTTAAAAAAAGAAACTAAGCATCCAAATGGCCACTATATTACAGGAACAGACCTTTCTTTTAAAACTAGGAAACCTTTGATCATGCAATCGATAATCACTACCTCTATTGAAATCCAATTATTACTCACATTTGTCTAAACATAATGCCCAAAGTAGTCTAAACATAATGCCTAACTCCACTGTTACTTTTCATCTGACTGATAGTTCAAATATATCTATAAACAGAAAACTGAAAGCTTGTACTTTTCTAAAAATAATAAATAAAACCTCCGCCTGTACATAGAAATGTTCTATTATAAATTTCTATGACATACCCACATCTCTGATGAAATTTTGAGGTCTGTGTCCAGTGTCCACAAAATGCTGACAGTAATCATTATGAGGATTTAAGCTCTGTGTCCCCTAAAGAAAGAAAATCACCTAAGAATAAACATTAGCAAAATAAGGTACATCACTGATACACTGATTTGATATTATCACCTGCATATGGAAACAGTTGTCCATGTCTCCTAGACTCTTAGCTATTATTATAGACTGCTGATATAATAATTTATTTTAATAAAGACCTCTGGACAATATATTCCATTTCTCTCTTTTTCAACAAAGAATGCATTACTTATATATTCAAGATAATGTATTTTTCTTTAGCACATAATACCCCAAATGAAGCACAGCTATTTTTGGTTGAGATGTTTTCTCTGCTTTCTATCAAACCATCATTTGGTACAGCAGATGCTCCTGTATTGATGGCAACTCTGAAATATTGTTTGAGTTGACTACATTGAAATAGATGAATAAAGTGCCTGTGATCTTTTGTTGATCTTAAAAGCATATTCAAATTCTAAATTTGTGTATCCAGAGATCTCAATAATAACATCCAAGTGGAAGGTAGAACATTAAAGCTGAAGTATTTGTAAATTTATATTCAGTCCTTTTCGGTCATATAATAACTAAAGACCTCTGAATATAAAAATAAGATAAAATGCAAATAACAAAATACAAATCAATAAAGTAAATATTAAAATAATACATTTAAAAATCATAATAGCTATTTACCTTAAGAAAAGTACTGGAATCTTTGTAAATTTCTTCTTCATATGGTAGATTCTCTTCATCTTGCTGAAGCTCCACTTCATCCTTTGGAATAAAGCACATTTTATATGGGTGTAGAAACAGGGTGTTTCTCTTCTCATTAGCATTCCACTTCTTAGTGAAGAAAGAAGAGGGCTCTCTATGAATACTGTCTTCCTGAAACAGCAGATCATGAGTAGTCCCAGTGTAAGTCTGGGAAAGCAGTCAGTGAACCAATTACATTTTCCCCAAAACACTGCTTAAACAAGAAAAATAAAATTTAAAATGATTTAAAAACCCAAATGTTTTAATATCATATACCTTTTCTGTTGGGTGAATCTCTCTATCAGAGATATGTCTTTTGAAACCGGTTAAGAATGCATGTAACTATTGCCACTTAAGAAGGACTTATTTAGATTTATCCTCTGCCCTTTCTTTAGGAGCTCAAGGCAGCATGTGTAGCACCCCATTCTATTTTTCCATACAATTCCTCCTCAGTGCTGAGTGAGAATAATAGGTCTAAAGTTTTCTGGTTAACTTCTGTAGCTGAGAGTGGGCTTCCCTAGTGACAATCCAATGTCTCAGCCACATTACTACACTGGATTTCATGGACAGTACGTCAGAAGGCAAGCGGATCTTTCTAACCCTTCATGTATTTTAGTAGATTACATCTTCTTGTGATTTTCATTGGTTCCATAGCTGTTTGGTCTTTCTTTTTTCTTCATAGTTCTATTACAGGTAGTCCTCGACTTATGACCACAATTGAGCCCAATTTTTTTGTTCAGATATTTGTTAAATGAGTTTTGCCTCACGTTATGACCTGTCTTGCCAGAGTTGTTAAGTGAATGACTGCAGTTGTTAAGTTAATAACATAGTTGTTATGTGACTCTGGCTTCCACACTGATTTTGCTTGTCAGAAGGCTGAAAAAGGTGATCACATGACCACGGGACACTACAACCATCATAAATATGAATCAATTGCCAAGCATCTCAATTCTGATCATGTGACCATAGGAATGCTGCAGTGGTCCTAAGGGTGAAAAACAATCATAAATCACTTTTTTCAGTGCTGTTGTAACTTTGGTCACTAAATGAGCTATTGTAAGTCAAGGACTACCTGTATTTAAATCACATAGAATCTCTATTGTGAATGGGGTGTTAATTTTTTTGTATGTATGTATGTATGTACGTACGTATGTATAAATACATACATTTTATTTGCTTCTTATAAAGAATACATCATACCTATTCATAAGGTTCAAGAATACAGTCCTTTCTAAAGAGAAAACAAACAAAAATGCTTTTAAATATTTACAATCAAATCTTTTAATGTAAATGTTAAAGATTTTTGCATGTAAAATGATTCTTATTAGAAAGATTCAAATCATATATTTCTATTTTAGAAAGAGGTTGTCTTTTTTTTTAAAAGTTACACTCTTACTTTATATTCCTCTATTTCTTCTTCATCAGCTTCTCCTTCATCAGGATATCTACGTTTAGAATTTGGAGCAGATGTACCATAAGCAGCCCTAGAAACATGAATATTGAAAGTATGTTAGTATAAAACAAATTTCATAAGATGCTGTGAAAAGTTAATTTAAGTAAATTATTTTTAATTGATTTAAAAGTTAATTTAAAGGTGTTGTATCACCTTTAGCACCATCTTTTTATAAAAATATTGCAGGCAAACTCTGCCCACAGCCTGGAGTTTGATCCTGACAAGGCTCAAGGTTGACTCAAGACTTCCATCCTTCCAAGGTTGGTAAAATGAGGATCGAGATTGTTGGGGGCAATATGCAAATAATGTTTCTACATTATACACCCAGGGAGTGCTGTAAAGCACCATGGAGTGGTATGTAAGCTTAAATGCTATTGCTATAAAAAGAATTCTTTTGGGATTCAGTAGCCTTTTAGCAAATAAAAAAGGATTGAAATAAGGCAGTCCCTTCAAAGAACTCTTAGCGCTGAAAAAGGTTCTCCCTTCTGAGAATTCAAGATAACTGATTCAGGAGTGGAAATCATAATTATGAAAAGAAATGAAAACATTCTTTATTTCATTTCTTTATCTTTGGCTAGATACAATTTAAATTCATTTCCTTTTATATATGAATTTTCAACATGTGCATAATCTTTTCTTCTATGTTGTTATATATTAACTATTGTAATACTCTTCTGAGTAATTATTCATTGCATGTCTAATGATACAACGGTGTTCCTATAAAGCCTTATCATAGATATATTAAATAGGTAAATACATAAAATAAGTCAATAGCGGTCTACGGCTCTCTAGGAATCAAGCTGCGTGAGAAGAGGGCGACCGTCCAAAGCTTTATTTGTGCATGCTGTGGGAGCAAGATTGCACGTGCAAAACCATCCACTGCCAGTCCATGGAGTCAGAATGATTGGGGACCACTGGTCTATATAAAATTCAGATAGCTATGTATTACCAAACTATAAATTTACCAAATAAGATAAATACTCAAATTGTAGGATAGAATCTGTTTTCAAATATTTGATTGGAAATTGAAAACTTAACTTGGGTTAAAATAAAATTAACTAAAATTTCTTAGCAGGACTTTCAATTCTCTCTGTGATGTTTGCATCATAAAATGCAGAGTAATAAATCACTAAATGCAAACCTGCATGTTTCTCTTGTTTCAGCAATTTCTCTTTGCTCGTCCTTGCTATTTAGTACTGCACCAATACTATCAGCATTTTCGGCTCCCAACTAAAATATGGAGAAAAAAAGAAAAGGGAAAAGAAGATGATTACAGAGGAAATATTATACTAACCATTAGTATTATATTATAAATTGTATCATAAATCAGTAGAATTACACACACACACACACACACACACACACACACACACACACATGCACACATATTTCCTACCCCCTTTCCTCAAATTGCTAATGCACAAATGTTATTTCACAAATCTTAGTTGCCTGGGTACCTAGACTACCTTTATTCATGCAAGTTATTAATAGAAGATTAACCCTTTGCCTGTTCTAGGAGTAAAAAGGACCAGTGAAATATTTGCAGACCATAAATTTAGGGAATACACAAAGGAGACAATAAAATCCTTTCCTGATTCTGCTGTTAAAGAGTACTTGATTTATATGTCAGCTGTTCAAGTTATTTCCCCCCCCCCCAATATATAGCAGTAAAAGCAAGCTGACTGTGTGGCAGTGACACATATTTCTTCACAAACCTTTATCACAACAAAATGAGCCTGCTACATTTTTTTGGGATGCATAGAACCTGCTTCTACTGCATGTTTAGCTCTGAATAAAAAATGATGAAAACAGAAAGAACTGCTTCTACTCTCCTATTCTATTGGTTTCTATGCTGGATGCATGTCATTGAATGTCCTATATAGGTATTCCATTTGTTTAGTAACTATTCAAAGTTACAACAGCACTGAAAAAAGTGACTTATGACCATTTTTCACACTTACGACTATTGCAGGAACCCCATGGTCACATGATCAAAATTCAGACTCTTGGCAACTGGTTCATATTTATGAAGGTTGCAGTGTGCCCTGGGGGTTACCTTTTGCAACCTTTTGACAAGCAAAGTCAATGGCGAAGTCCGTTCACTTAACAACTGTGGCAAGAAAAGTCATAAATGGGGCAAAATTTACTTAACAACTACCTACTTAGCAACTAGGTAACAGCATCATACAAACACAATCACTCTTATCATATTTTTTTAAATTACTTATTAGGTTTATTATGATAGCCTCATAACGTGCTCGCAGCATACAAAACTAGAAGTGGCATTTCGGGAGAAAAAAAGCTGTAAGTCTTCGTACCCCACACTGGGGATCAACTTAGTGCTTTGCCTCCATCCATCTCCAGGACGGCAAAGCAGTATCGGAAATGACTCCAATCCACGCAGCCCCAGTAGGTTTTTACATCACAAGTCTGTACCAAAGACCCCAGAGAGGCATTTTCCCCGCCCTCCTTTTAAGCCTGAACCACGGGACGCAAAAGAGCGGCCTCCCGAAGGCCGGAAGTTTCCTCGTGAGGATGGTCTCCCGGTCACCGGGTACCTGCTGAGCCAGAAGCTGCCGGCGTAGTTTCTGCCGCTCCCTGATCTCCTGCAAGCGGCTGTTCATCTTCCTCCGCCAAAGTCGTAAACTGAGAAGTCGCCGCCTCTCCAGCGCCCTCTTCGCGCGACACTCCCCGAACCGCTGACCGGAAACAGTGTCGGAATTAAGAAGCGTCATAAACAAGCGATGTCGTCGCTTCTGAACTACTGGCGGAAGGCCGGAAGTTCTGCTTCCGCGTGTTTGAGGAAGAGTAGGAATGCTTCCTAGAGAAGTCTGTAAATGTTGCAAATGATTCTTACAAATTAAGTTACTATGAACAATATTTTATTTTTTAAAACAGCATGCTTTCTTCATTTTTCCAAGACGAGGATGGACTATATTGTAGCATAGGCTAATACTGTATTCGCTGCCGGTGATAAAACCAGCCTCCTAATCATTCTTTTTTTTAAAAAAAAGAAAGAATTGGCGCTAAATATCTGGTAATGTTAAATAATTATTTAAACATGGAAGGGAGGGGGACCGATCGCACATTCTTAACATAGAAATGTACCGATATTTTGTGCACAAAAGTTGCACTCTGCCTGTTTAAGTTTACTTCTGACAGGTTACTTCTGACAGTTGAGGCATTTGTATTGCTACCGTCATTCGGTTTGCAGTGAATAAAATTTTCATTTACAGGTTACAATATTTAGGAAAAAATATAATTAAAATCAGAATAATTATATTTTGAAAACAATGAATTACTTTTTCTATAATGATACATCTCTGCATGATACATCTCTGCATAATTTATTGGAGTTTTAACAGATTTCAGCAAGCTTGTGCAAGAAAAAAAATTACATTTTGGGAGGTCCTAAAAATAAATATTACCTTAAGCTTTTCGGTCAATCAGAATAGAGCTGGAAGGGACCTTGGAGGTCTTCTAGTGCAGTACCCCCCAACGTTTTGGGCACCAGAGACTAGTTCCATGGAGACAGGTTTTTCTGTGGACTGCAGGGGGGCTGGTTTTGAGTGCTGCCTGTATCCTGCAGATGAGGTTTCCTCGTTTGCATGGCCCAGTTTCTGGCATGCTGCGGTCCGGTGCTAGTCCACGGACCGGGGTTGGGAACCCGTTCTAGTCCAACTCCCTGTTCAAGCAGGAGACCATATACCATGTATGTCAAACTTGATCGCGTCACGTGATGTTTCATGACATATTGTGACTTTTTTGCCTTTGTGGATCCTTGGTGGGTGTGGCCTGCACGTGATGTATCCAGCCTGCGGGCTGCCAATTTGACAACCTGCCCTATACCATTTCAGACAAGTCTCTTCTTAAAAACCTCCAGTGATGAAGCACCTACAGCTTCTGAAGGCAAGCTGTTCCACTGGTTAATGGTCCTCACTGTTAGAAAATTTCTCCTTAATTCAGGTTGTTTCTCTCCTTGATTAATTTTCACCCATTGTTTCTTGTCCTGCCCTCTGATGCTTTGGAAAATAAATAGACCCCCTACTCTTTGTGGCAACCTCTCAAATACTATCATATCCTCCCTACTTCTTTTTTTCCTCTAGACTAGCCAAACCCAAATTTCTAGCCAAATTTCTGTAGGTAATAGTTAGAATAAAAGAGCTATTTCTTAGAAAGATTAATAACTTTAAAGGGATAATACAAGAAAATACTTTATAAGCAGGGTTTCCAGTGTCCAAAGAAGGATGCTGACAATCAGAAAGGAGGGCACACTTATTGTGCTATTAATATTTGTTACATTCATTGGAGAAGAATGGATTACAAGTGAGTAAACAGGCACACAATGAAGCATACACTCAGAGGAATGGGCTAGTGCCAACTAATTGCCTAGCATGCTGGTTAAGGAAAAGCCTTTAACCAATTAAGCCTTTACCCAATTAAGGTGTTTTCAAAATCTGATGGCAGTGCAAGACAGGAGGGTACTAATCAACTAATTAATTAAGATCAGAGAGCTGAATTCGTTAACTTAAAGTTAGCACTTATTAGGGAAGCACTGCATGTTGGAGGAAAGCTATTCAGTAATCTTGTTAGATTCTCGAAAAGCCAGGCAATACTGGTATTTAATTTTAAGACTATGTCTGCCAGAGAGAGGACATGGAGACAAAAAAGGATATGTCTTTTCTGTCTGATAATCCTATTTAGAAGAGGAGTCTTTAATTAACTCCAAAGAATTTGATGCGGCACTTGACAATTTATATGTAAATGGTCTAAGCCAAAGATACACCAAATTTTGGAACTAGTATATAATCTCCTCTATTTTCAATAGTAATAATAATAATAATAATCTTTATTGATTAGCCCTTGGGCCATATCAAAGTGCAAAGTTCTAATAACAAATCATTACCAAAGTCTAATAAAAGCAATTTAAAATAAAATTTGATAAAATACAGTTTAAAATGGAACTAGAATAATATATAACTTAAGATGAAATTAGAGTAAAATACAGTCTAAAATGAACTTAAAATAGAGTACAATAATTTAAAATATAGATAAAATATGATAAAATTATATCTTGGAGTCACCCTTGCAATCTACCCCAATCAGTCCCACATATGTAGCTCTCAACCGAACCATTTTGTTTAAATATTGTGCTGTGTTAAATGTTATTTTCAAGTTCTGGCTGCACATAAGGTAAGTTGTTTTGATATGGGGATCCCAATTTTCAATAGTAGTTTAAAGAACCAATCATTTCCCTTTTTTTGTAAGCAGGAAGTATTGGTATCATAAATTTAGGTGTTTAGATTGTTAGTTCTGTTCTATCATCCTTATGATCAGCAGCAGCTTGATGTGTTCTCATTGGTAAGCAGGGCTTTTTTTCTCATAGAATGCCCAGAACGGAGTTCCGGCACCTTTTTTTGGATGGAACCTTGTAGGGTAGGCAAGGCGGGTTGTATGACGTGTGTGAGTTCCGGCACCTTTTTTTTTTATAGAAAAAAAGCACTGTTGGTAAGTATATCAGTACACCTTCTTTCCTCTCTGGTGTGGTTAGTCTTTCCCTTTATCAGCATCTTGTGCTGTTGGAAACGATCTGGGTGTTTTAACCTGGAAAAGCAGAGTTACTGCATTTCAAAGGGTGAGAGAAAATTCTAACTTAAAGACCAGACACTGAGACAAATGACAGTAGTGAATGCTGTCATTGATTAACAGAAAGAGTATGTGATTATAATCATGGCAGTACATATATAAGTAATCCAACCCATTTCCTTCAAATGGAAGCTATGTAGATTTATTTAATACAGTGCATACTTTTCAGTCTATGTCTATGTTCAATTATTTCTATATACTTTTATAGTAGTGTTTTATATGAGTGTCTGCAGAATAACTATATTTTAACATTGTATAAGCTTTCACATTAATGTGAATTTCAAACAATAGGGCAATAACCAACAAAAGCTAGCAATTTTTATTTTTACTTAAGTGAGATGGTTCATTGCTTTCATTATTATTCTTAATCTCTTAATCTTAAATTTCAGACTGATTACAAAAATAAGGGCATTTGTGGGTAACTGATCATGTTTCACTTTTCTGTAAAAATACGTACCTTCAGTTCAACTAATATTTAACCATAATATTTTTATAAGTACCAATCTTAGAGTTACTGCAGAATCAGCTCTTAATAACTGCATAACATTGTTTAAACTACAAAGATAAATAATGCAAGAATGCCTTTTAATCAGGAATTCCAATGAAGATAAGCAGTATGTCTGTTTTAAGCAAATATTATAAAATTATTAATATTTTGGCAAGTATAGAACAGCTTTTCTAAGGTGAAAATGCATCTTTTTACATAAAAGCTGATGATATAGCAAAAGCAATAGCATTTAAAGTAAAATAAAATATGAAAAACAATGAAATCAGCAATAGCTAGACACATAAGTGTCTGATTATATATTTATTAGAAAATGCTTGATATTCCTGTTATGTGAAAAATTAAACTTCATGCTGGTTTTAAGTACTTAGTGCAAGTTGTCCTTTCTTCTTTTGATTCAAATGCATTTGGCTTACTGAAAAGGACAAAATTTATCTCAAGACTGTCTTCAAAAAGTTGAAATGCCACTACCATGAAAGAACACTTTTCTACTCACCCAGGTTTTGGAGACTTCACTGGTCAACTCCTACTATAACTAAGTTTGGATCAACTCAAAGATTGAGAAGCTGTGGTTCCAGGGATACATGCAAATCCCAGTCACTTTTTTGTAGACATCCTGAAAATTTGCAACATGGTTTTCTGCCCTTTCAAGATACTTATGTAGCGGGGACTGCCCGAGAGTGCTTGCAGGAGCTTGACTGGGAAGGGGAAGATTGGGACAGCTGCAGTTGGCTTGGGTGTGGCTGGCGTGAGTGGAAGGAGGAAGGATAGAAAAGGGAAGAAAAGGAGAAGGCCGGGGTTGGTTGGAGTTAAGAAGGGAAGGTCTGGAAGCTTATTTTATTTTTCTATCAAGGGTATTTTAAATAGGGGCTAGATAGAGTGAAGTTTTATTGCTTCCTCCGTGGGAGGATGTCTGAGGCGGAGGCAGGCGAGAGGGTGAAGTAAGGGAGTTGGTTGGGGTTCCTAGCCTCGGATTTTAATAATAAAGAGTAAGGGAGGGGGGTGGTTTTTGAATCCTGAAACCTGAAGAAGAATCCTAGAGAAGAAGCACCAGGAGGGGAGAGACTGGTGGTGCCAACTGTTGCTGCCAACTGTTGTTGTGGACTTTGGAGGCATCTGGACTGTGGCCATCGCTNGAAGTCCGTTCACTTAACAACTGTGGCAAGAAAAGTCATAAATGGGGCAAAATTTACTTAACAACTACCTACTTAGCAACTAGGTAACAGCATCATACAAACACAATCACTCTTATCATATTTTTTTAAATTACTTATTAGGTTTATTATGATAGCCTCATAACGTGCTCGCAGCATACAAAACTAGAAGTGGCATTTCTGGAGAAAAAAGCTGTAAGTCTTCGTACCCCACACTGGGGATCAACTTAGTGCTTTGCCTCCATCCATCTCCAGGACGGCAAAGCAGTATCGCAAATGACTCCAATCCACGCAGCCCCAGTAGGTTTTTACATCACAAGTCTGTACCAAAGACCCCAGAGAGGCATTTTCCCCGCCCTCCTTTTAAGCCTGAACCACGGGACGCAAAAGAGCGGCCTCCCGAAGGCCGGAAGTTTCCTCGTGAGGATGGTCTCCCGGTCACCGGGTACCTGCTGAGCCAGAAGCTGCCGGCGTAGTTTCTGCCGCTCCCTGATCTCCTGCAAGCGGCTGTTCATCTTCCTCCGCCAAAGTCGTAAACTGAGAAGTCGCCGCCTCTCCAGCGCCCTCTTAGCGCGACACTCCCCCGAACCGCTGACCGGAAACAGTGTCGGAATTAAGAAGCGTCATAAACAAGCGATGTCGTCGCTTCTGAACTACTGGCGGAAGGCCGGAAGTTCTGCTTCCGCGTGTTTGAGGAAGAGTAGGAATGCTTCCTAGAGAAGTCTGTAAATGTTGCAAATGATTCTTACAAATTAAGTTACTATGAACAATATTTTATTTTTTAAAACAGCATGCTTTCTTCATTTTTTCCAAGACGAGGATGGACTATATTGTAGCATAGGCTAATACTGTATTCGCTGCCGGTGATAAAACCAGCCTCCTAATCATTCTTTTTTTTAAAAAAGAAAAAGAATTGGCGCTAAATATCTGGTAATGTTAAATAATTATTTAAACATAGAAGGGAGGGGGGCCGATCGCACATTCTTAACATAGAAATGTACCGATGTTTTGTGCACAAAAGTTGCACTCTGCCTGTTTAAGTTTACTTCTGACAGTTTACTTCTGACAGTTGAGGCATTTGTATTGCTACCGTCATTCGGTTTGCAGTGAATAAAATTTTCATTTACAGGTTACAATATTTAGGAAAAAATATAATTAAAATCAGAATAATTATATTTTGAAAACAATGAATTACTTTTTCTATAATGATACATCTCTGCATGATACATCTCTGCATAATTTATTGAAGTTTTAACAGATTTCAGCAAGCTTGTGCAAGAAAAAAATTACATTTTGGGAGGTCCTAAAAATAAATATTACCTTAAGCTTTTCGGTCAATCAGAATAGAGCTGGAAGGGACCTTGGAGGTCTTCTAGTGCAGTACCCCCAACGTTTTGGGCACCAGAGACTAGTTCCATGGAGACAGGTTTTTCTGTGGACTGCAGGGGGCCTGGTTTTGAGTGCTGCCTGTATCCTGCAGATGAGGTTTCCTCGTTTGCATGGCCCAGTTTCTGGCATGCTGCGGACCGGTGCTAGTCCACGGACCGGGGTTGGGAACCCCTGTTCTAGTCCAACTCCCTGTTCAAGCAGGAGACCATATACCATGTATGTCAAACTTGATCGCATCACGTGATGTTTCATGACATATTGTGACTTTTTTGCCTTTGTGGATCCTTGGTGGGTGTGGCCTGCATGTGATGCATCCAGCCTGCGGGCTGCCAATTTGACAACCTGCCCTATACCATTTCAGACAAGTGATTGTCCAGTCTCTTCTTAAAAACCTCCAGTGATGAAGCACCTACAGCTTCTGAAGGCAAGCTGTTCCACTGGTTAATGGTCCTCACTGTTAGAAAATTTCTCCTTAATTCAGGTTCTCTCCTGAATTAGTTTTCACCCATTGTTTCTTGTCCTGCCCTCTGATGCTTTGGAAAATAAATTGACCCCCTACTCTTTGTGGCAACCTCTCAAATACTATCATGTCCTCCCTACTCCTTTTTTTCCTCTAGACTAGCCAAACCCAAATTTCTAGCCAAATTTCTGTAGGTAATAGTTAGAATAAAAGAGCTATTTCTTAGAAAGATTAATAACTTTAAAGGGATAATACAAGAAAATACTTTATAAGCAGGGTTTCCAGTGTCCAAAGAAGGACACTGACAATCAGAAAGGAGGGCACACTTATTGTGCTATTAATATTTGTTACATTCATTGGAGAAGAATGGATTACAAGTGAGTAAACAGGCACACAATGAAGCATACACTCAGAGGAATGGGCTAGTGCCAACTGATTGCCTAGCATGCTGGTTAAGGAAAAGCCTTTAACCAATTAAGCCTTTACCCAATTAAGGTGTTTTCAAAATCTGATGGCAGTGCAAGACAGGAGGGTACTAATCAACTAATTAATTAAGATCAGAGAGCTGAATTCGTTAACTTAAAGTTAGCAGTTATTAGGGAAGCACTGCATGTTGGAGGAAAGCTATTCAGTAATCTTGTTAGATTCTCGAAAAGCCAGGCAATACTGGTATTTAATTTTAAGGCTATGTCTGCCAGAGAGAGGACATGGAGACAAAAAAGGATATGTCTTTTCTGTCTGATAATCCTATTTAGAAGAGGAGTCTTTAATTAACTCCAAAGAATTTGATGCGGCACTTGACAATTTATATGTAAATGATCTAAGCCAAAGATACACCAAATTTTGGAACTAGTATATAATCTCCTCTATTTTCAATACTAGTTTAAAGAACCAATCATTTCCCTTTTTTTGTAAGCAGGAAGTATTGGTATCATAAATTTAGGTGTTTAGATTGTTAGTTCTGTTCTATCATCCTTATGATCAGCAGCAGCTTGATGTGTTCTCATTGGTAAGCAGGGCTTTTTTTCTCATAGAATGCCCAGAACGGAGTTCCGGCACCTTTTTTGGATGGAACCTTGTAGGGTAGGCAAGGTGGGTTGTATGACGTGTGTGAGTTCCGGCACCTTTTTTTTTTTTTTTTTTTTTTTTTTTTTTTTTTTAGAAAAAAGCACTTTCAGTACACCTTCTTTCCTCTCTGGTCTTTCCCTTTATCAGCATCTTGTGCTGTTGGAAACGATCTGGGTGTTTTAACCTGGAAAAACAGAGTTACTGCATTTCAAAGGGTGAGAGAAAATTCTAACTTAAAGACCAGACACTGAGACAAATGACAGTAGTGAATGCTGTCATTGATTAACAGAAAGAGTATGTGATTATAATCATGGCGGTACATATATAAGTAATCCAACCCATTTCCTTCAAATGGAAGCTATGTAGATTTATTTAATACAGTGCATACCTTTCAGTCTATATCTATGTTCAACTATTTCTATATACTTTAAATATTTGCCATAGTTTTATAGTAGTGTTTTATATGAGTGTCTGCAGAACAACTATATTTTAACATTGTATAAGCTTTCACATTAATGTGGAATTTCAAACAAGCAATAGGGCAATAACCAACAAAAGCAATTTTTATTTTTACTTAAGTGAGATGGTTCATTGCTTTCATTATTATTCTTAATCTCTTAATCTTAAATTTCAGACTGATTACAAAAATAAGGGCATTTGTGGGTAACTGATCATGTTTCACTTTTCTGTAAAAATACGTACCTTCAGTTCAACTAATATTTAACCATAATATTTTTATAAGTACCAATCTTAGAGTTACTGCAGAATCAGCTCTTAATAACATTGTTTAAACTGCAAAGATAAATAATGCAAGAATGCCTTTTAATCAGGAATTCCAATGAAGATAAGCAGTATGTCTGTTTTGAGCAAATATTATAAAATTATTAATATTTTGGCAAGTATAGAACAGCTTTTCTAAGGTGAAAATGCATCTTTTTACATAAAAGCTGATGATATAGCAAAAGCAATAGCATTTAAAGTAAAATAAAATATGAAAAACAGTGATATCAGCAATAGCTAGACACATAAGTGTCTGATTACATATCTATTAGGAAATGCATAATATTCCTGCTATATGAAAAATTAAACATCATGCTGGTTTTAAGTACTTAGTGCAAGTTGATTCAAATGCATTTGGCTTACTGAAAAGGACAAAATTTATCTCAAGACTGTCTTCAAAAAGTTGAAATGCCACTACCGTGAAAGAACACTTTTCTACTCACCCAGGTTTTGGAGACTTCACTGGTCAACTCCTACTGTAACTACGGTAAGTTTGGACCAATTCAAAGATTGAGAAGCTGTGGTTCCAGGGATACATGCAAATCCCAGTCACTTTTTTGTAGACATCCTGAAAATTTGCAACATGGTTTTCTGCCCTTTCAAGATACTTACTATTGCAAGCTTAATACAGGTTGTAAAATAAAAAACCTCTCCCTAACTAGAATATTCCTGACAGTTCTGACCAAACCCATTTGAGTGATTTTGTACTGGCCATTCTGTATCATTTTCCCACCCACTTACTCTTTCTTCACAAAAAAAAATCAGTGGAGCCCCCAAAGTATCAAAAAACATATTCTGTCATTCCCTTACTCATGTCCTTACTCTTCCAAAATGTCTTCAAGAACCAGTGTTAGGAGGCACAAGAAATTGCTGAGGAAAAATATAATCAGCTGTCAGCGACATAGATTCATGCTCCTGTTTGTGAGACCATTGAGATCAAAATCCCAAACATTGTAATGTGACTTTTCCAAGTTCATGTTTTTAACATACCATTCTATGGTTTAATCCTTTCTCCATAACAGATGTATCACTGTTACTGTTACTGCTGAAACACCATACGGAGAATGTTCATCTCAAACTACATCTCTTGGGATCTTTGCTGTAATTTAATAAGGTGGAAACACAATTGCAGTGATTGAATCCCTTCTTCATACTCATATTTTCCAATACATATTTTTTCTGAACCAATGAATGAGAGATTTTATGTGGAATTCTTCTATATTAGGACTATCTAATAAAGCTGTGTGATGCTGTGGGTCTCTTACTGGCCATGGAAGAATCTTGCTTTCTAATTTTACTCATGTTTCATAGAAGGCATTTTCCCTGCCCCACCCCCTCCCCAGTTCAAGACAATAGAAAATGCCACTGCCATGAAAGAACTCAATACATTTTTCCTAACAAATCTGCACTGAATTATTTTTGGTACAAATAAACACTAACCCCCAACTATATCTAGCCATAAATAAAAGACATGAAAATGATTTAATTTTCTTCTCTTAAAACTAATCAGATATAATTTTACTTACTAGAGCATATAAAGTTCTAAATTCTTCAAAAACAAACATACATAGTATTATTGTTAATTTCTTGTACATCTACTTAGGAGAAAGTTCCATTATGTTTCCTGGAGCATATTCTCTGATTAATATCTAGGGTTGCAGTGTAATAAGATTCTATTCCTACGTTATCTTACTAGGATTTAAACCAGTATAAACATGTTTAGGATTGCACAATTATAATTGTAACTTTGAAGTTACTGTATATCCTCTGGTTAGGGACTGCAAACACAAGATCCGGTCTCTTTCAGTAATTTTCATAGCAGGCTGACTTGTGCATCTAGCGTTGCTGGGAAAAAAGAGAAAGCAACTCATAGTGGAGAATGGTAGAAAGAAATCCAGAAGGCTTCCAGAATTAATATTTCTTTTATTCCTTTGCACTAAATAACTGTGTGTTAAAGAGTCAAAATATTACTTTAGGAAGAAAAATATTTTTCATTTTTTCCCCTGAAAATAGTAGAAAACTAGCTGAGTTTAGTGGAAGTACTGAAACCAAGTCTGTGAATGTGTTGTTGCCTGTCAAAAATATTTTTTTAAAAAAAATCTGCCCCCCCTCCCACTTAAAGGTCTAAACTTAAAAAGACTTGTAAGATAGGATTTATTTCAGAGTAAACATGCATTAAAGAAAACTTCAGATACACAGTAACTACTAAAACTACTAAAACATTCTGTACCCAAAGCAAAAAGACCCTATGACAGTGATGGCGAACCTTTTAGAGACTGAGTGCCCAAACTGCAACCCAAAACCCACTTATGCATCATCGAGTGCCAGGTGGGTGTGGCCAATTGGCTGGGTGTGGCCCATTGGGTGGGCGTGGCTGTGGTGGTAACGGCAGACTGGGTGGGACTAAAAAGTTCAATCAATCAATTCCAACTTTGCAAGATCTTTTTTTTCCCCGCGAGAAGTTGAAATTGACTGAACCTTTTTTTTTTTTGCACATGGTGGCAGAGGCCTAAAGCGAAAAGGTTTTATAAAACGCAGCTGAAGGCCTAGGACTGGGGCGATGGCGCGCGTGCCATAGGTTCGCCACCACTGTCTTATGAGTTGTTTCCTATTAGATGTGATAGATTCTCTTCCTTTCTTTTTCTCTAACCATCTCAAGACTTTATATAATATCAGAGGGATTAGGTGGTGGTAGATTAATTATATCATGTAGTATCTCTCCCATGATTATTGCTAAATTGCTAAATAAATGGCATAAAAGAACTACAATTTACTTGTGAATAACAACTTATGAAGTGGTGAACTGAAAACAGTTCTGCTAAGAGTGGAATGAAGAGTCAGTGAGTGGACAGGTTCTTTGTGATACCTCTCCAGATAAGGAGAGGACATGAAATCGCCTGGAAGTGCTCCAGACAGTTGCTCCTTGTGAGGACCACAAGTCATGTGAGAACATCATCTAAGCACAAAGTGCAGTTGGTTTCTTTTCAAATGGCATTAAGTTCACATATCTCCTTTTCTAATCTCTTGTAGAAATTGCTTGCTAACTGCTTTTCAGCTATTAGGAACTTTCAGAGCAATATATTTTATAGAACCAGGTGGGTGTCCTTCAGTTCTTAGCAAAAGAAGTTTTAAATACAAGTTTAAGGATTTTTTTTTTAAAAAATAGAGTAAACAGCAAAGGGGAAATTAGAATGTTAATTTTGGAAACTTACAAGCATATTAAGAATTCAGATAGATTTGAAATAAGATTTTGAAATTGATAATAAGAATCATTCCCTTGGAAAAATTGTTTCAATTTTTAAAAAAAAATATGTGATGGGATGGAACTTTGAAGGTTGAACACTAGATGAAACAGAAGGATATAAAATTTACAATTAGAGGAGTAGACTTAAATTTTATTTATTAATACAAAATGGAGCAAAATATTTTAACATTGGACATACTGAAGAAAGTTTGTGAACAATGGCATCAAAAGATAATTTTAAGGACATTAGTTATTATAGACAGAGTTTAAAAGTTGTTATGGACTTCCGGTTCCGGATCGCGGCACTTGCAGCTGCGCGAGGAGACTGCTCTCTTCACCAGCTGATTCTCCACTGCCGGTAGACCCTTAATCGGGTCGAAAAGCCGCCTTGGAGGGGCGGTTACCGGTGAGGAGGTCCTCATCGTCCTTGGGAGAGCGGCAGCTTCTTCCAAGGACCGAGATTGCTCCTTTGGGCCGACGGTGGAAAGAACGGCCAGTAAAATGGCCGTTCATCTTGCCGCTGTAACCAGAAGTCAGAAGAACATCTAAACACAGGAACCACCGTGGCTGAGCTGGGTGAGACTTTTTTTTTCCTCTCTTGGTTTTCCTTTTTTTTTGTGCCTGTAAAAAGCACTTTTGAAATCATTTCCCTGCTCTGAGAAGGCGGTGTTGGTGAGTGTGGGGAAAAGAAGCTTATGGATTGAATTAATTTAAAGTGACTTTTTTTCTCTATTTTTTTTTCTTCAGTTTGGAGTCTTGGAAAACTTTTTAATATTGAATCTGCTATTGGACTTGAATTCTCCTTTTTTCTGTGTTTCCTGATCTTGTTTATGAGATTCCTGGTCTATGGGAGAAGATTTTACACTGTACTGAGGACACCTTGTGGAAAAAGTTAAAATTGCAATTTTCTCTTTTTCTCTGATGATCAGACTGACCTTGACTTTCAGATTACTATAAAAGGAAAAATACAAAGAAAATTAACAGCTGTACTGGTGGGGGTGGACATTGATTAAATGTTTTCTGAACATAGCCTCTACTAAATGATACAGACTGTTTCTAATTATTTTTGAAATGGAGCAACCTTTGGTTCAACTTGACTATAAACTTATATTGGAAAAACTTTACGAAGCTACTGATGAAATACGTTCGCAAATAAAAGAATTTACTATGGAAATAAAAAACAGAAATTCTGCTTTGAATCTACAAATTGACTCCCAGACCTTATATGAGCACTCTATAGACCAAAAAACAACAGAAGCGGAATTAACTAAAGGTAAAGAAGATTCCATCCTATTTCACATGCATGCTGATGACATCTCCGAGGAATTAAAAAGTATTGCAATTAAACCACTTACAACCTTAAAACCAACAGAAATGGACAGACAAGCCCAACGAACTGAGAACTATAGTAGCTTGGATAAACAACTATCATCTACAAAGTTGGACATAATTGAGCCGGCTATTCAACAGTTTCAAATGTAGAGATTTGACTTCTCAAAACAAGGGATTACTTACAAAGGAGCTAGGCCTCTAAAACAGAAAAGAGGACGTCTCGGTCTGATTCAAAGGATATTACAAGGCATAAAGAGTGACTTGTTTATTTATTTATTTATTTATTATTCGAATTTATATCCCGCCCTTCTCCTTGCGGACTCAGGGCGGCTGACAATCGATTAAAAACACCAATAACAATTACAAAATTAAAATTAATTAAAATGAAATATTTAAATTGTCTGATTAAAATATGATTAAAAACCCCTCTAAAAACCCCTCTTAAAAATTGCCCTAGGCCAGT
>NW_015387959.1:0-57884 GCF_001527695.2 Protobothrops mucrosquamatus | reverse complement strand
CTTTATCATTCAGATATTGTGCAAAATCCTCGGCCCTCCCCACCAGGGGGTCCCCCCCCTCAGTTGAAGGAGGGAGCGGGTCACCCTGAAGAGGGTGGCCGGGCGGTTATCTGATGACGCAATGAGGGTGGAGTAGTAGTTAGACCTCGCCACCCTCATTGCCACAAGGTAGGATCTGACATGTGTCCTTACCTGTGTTTGGTCGGGTTCGGTTCGGGTAGTTCTCCAACTGCTCTCTAGGCGTCTTTTCCGGCGTTTCATCTCTCTCAGCTCCTCGGTAAACCAAGGCGCCAATTGAGATCTACGTCGGGTCAGAGGCCGCAACGGCACGACTCGGTTATTGATATAGAGGCCTTGTTATGGAAACCGTTTTGGCATAAAAGGAAAGCTAGAATAAGATTTAAGAATGCGACTTAAGGTTTTATGTAATGGGTTTAAAAGGCTTATTAGATATGGATTGATTTATGGCCTAAGACAGTTAAATAAGAGGTTAGATTGAATAAAAAATAATTAAAGGTTTGAACTTAATAAGTTTTGTCTATGTATTAATATGTTTTGGATACAGTAACTTTGGGAGGAAGTTAAAGAAATTTGATACAGATATTGAGGGATTGATTGTTAGATTATAAAGAATAATAGAAATAGAAAGGTATTTTTCTCTTTTCTTTTTTTTGTTCTGTTTCTGTTTTTTTCTTCTTTTTTCCTTCTTTTCCTTTCTGATTTGAACTACGGTAATATTTTCTTTTCTTATTAGAACTGATAGTCATCTTGTAATGGAAGAGGAATAGGAAAAAAGAAGTAATGATATTAATAAATGTCTATTGAATATGTTAAGGGAAAAGGTTATGGGGAGGCTCCCGAAGTGTTAACTAGGTATTTAGATTAGAAATATGGAATATAGTAAGTGAAATAGTAAAACTTAATATAGGATCTGGATTCATGGATTTATTTAGATGAAAGATTATTGAGGATTGTTATGATTGATTTAGTTGTATTGAAATATATCAATTTGAATATAATATGTTATTAGAGGGAAAAGAGAGGACGTTTTTAATGACTTAATCCGAACTTTATGAGTATGACTTTGTTTTGTGGACAATTGATTGCCCTGCCACCACGTTGTTTCTTAAGCATTTGTTTGTAAAATGAAAAAACCAATAAAACTTGTGGGTTTTTTTTTTAAAAAAAGTTGTTATGGAAGAAGAACAATTCTGCTCTACTGGACAGAACTGAGACTGATCTGAAAGTGGATTTAAAAATGACAGGCTATAAGAATGATATGGGAAAAAAGATGCTACACTAGATATACAAATGAAACCTGCTAATGTTTTTATTATTAAAAGAATATAAAAAAAATAAATCAAAAAAGTGATCTGACTAACTTTTCTATTTTGGATTTATAAAAGAGATTTCTTAAAGTTTTGAAGAATTTTGTAAAAAGGGACAAATGAAAAATTAAGTTCTAGGATGTTATTTGAAAGGATAAAAGATCAAAATGTTTAAAAGTAAAACAATATGAAGTTGGTTTATTTGATCAAGGTGAATATAGAAATGTTATCTCTGGTAATTATTAATGGTCTTTTGCTGATCAAGATTGAACAATGAAGTTTCAAAGATTTGTTTATAGATAAAAGAAGAGATCATTTGTTCATTTTAAGCAAAGGTAATATGTTACTAAAATTGTTTATACTTGTTGCGATGAAGGGGGAAGTCATTTTCTATTTTTTTATTTATTGTGTTGCTTGTTTTCTTTCTATTTTTCTTTTACACTTTTTCTTTTTAAATCACCATTAATTTTAGCTTTTTGATTGTAATGCTTAATAAAATTATTATTAAAAAAGACTGTGACATTGATCAGGATGGAAATTTGTTTTATGACAAGTGTAATAAGAAAGGCTGTATCTCTTCTCCCAGAGGTCTCTGGGTCTACGGCTCTAGCCTTGCCTGTTTACTATCAAGAGGTGTTTGTTTCATCTGTCATCTTTTTTCTTATTCCTGTCTGTGAGAGACAGAGTGCTCCCACAATTTATACTTCCCTTCTGGTAGATAAAAGGATAAACATTTAGAAAATGAAAATTAATATATAAAACAATCACAGTGATTTAAAACATCAACTTTTATTTTATAAAAAGAAAAAATACTAAAAACACTAAGAATGCGAATATTCAAAAGTGGGGATGGGGGGGAGGACCTGCAATGCTCCGTTCAGACCACAAGATGGTGATGACCTATTACAATTCTTTCTTGGTTCATTCTACTAAAAAAATAAAAGGAGATGGAATGGAGAGCTTTGAAAGAGTATCTGAATGAACATGAATAGCTTAAAAGATCTACATAAAAGTGGCATGCAAGTTGTGAAAATTCCCTTTTTGTGGATGGTGGTAGCTTGCAAATGCTGAAGAGGTTCCATTTATGTCAACTGGCTTTTGAAGCATCTTTGAAAGGAACATGGAATCATCACTAAATGAAAGACTGAATTGTTTGAAATAAATGAAGGTTACAGTCTCAAATTTAAAAAAGAGGAACTGTAAGAAGTACATTCTGTTCATTGACACTGGCTTTACTCAGAGCTATATGGCCTATGTTAGGAGTCTGCAATTTGATAACAAAAGAGAGATTACTTGGAAAATAAGAAAAAATGAACAATCAATATATCTTAAAATTACAACAGTGATAGTTCAGTTTTCAGTTTTTAGCCCTTTGAATATTTAAAATGTTCTGTGGCATTTGGCAATGCTAGGTTAATAATGAACATTCTTCCATTTAACCCAGACACTAACATACAATACACATAATTATTTAACAGTATACAAGAGTTGGAAGGGATCTTGGAGGTCTTCTAAACCAACCCCCTGCTCAAGATTGAACAAATGATTGTACAATTCTTTAAAAAACCTTAGTTCTAGGGTTGGTTATCTCCTTGATTAGTTTCCTTGTCCTACCTTTAAGGGGCTTTGGAGAACAGGCTGACCCCCTCTTTGTGGCAGGCCCTCAGATATTGGAACACTATTATGTCACCACTATTCTTTCTTTTCATTAAACTAGACATACCCAATTCCTGCAACTATTCTTCAACTGTTTTAGCTTCCAGATCCCTAATCACCTTCATTGCTCTTCTCTGCACTCTTTCTAGAATCTCAACATCTTTTTTATATAAAAACCGAATGCAATATTTCAAGTGTGATCAGCATGATTGTTTCATTTCAAGTATTTGAAAACAAGCGTGTTCACCAAGCCCAAGAGAAAAATGTTTTGCCTACATGTATCTGCAAAAACAAATTCAGGAAAAGTAGTATTTTTGGTTCATATCAGCTTTATGGATCAGTTATAATTTTGCATAAATGAATGTTAGCATGTATGTTTATCAAACATTTTTGCATATTTTTGCTTGGGAAAGGTGAAAGCTATAACAGAGTTTTTGGTGCTCTGTGAGTTGCTAAACGAGGATTGTCTATATGGAAAAAATAATTTAAAAATTATATATGAACATTTTAAAAATTTGTAATTACTGGTCCAGTGAAAGTAGCCATGAATAAAGCAAAAGCTATGAAACCTGTTTGGAATTTCCCCACTTCAACCTACACACAATGCAAACATGCCTAGGCAACCTCTTTCTGCTGGGTCCTCACAATGTAGTCTTTCTCTCACATACCCAACTTATGAATCTATTAGGTATGTCGCCCATTACCCCGGAGGAAAGTCATGTGACCCGGAAACAGAGTAAACAGAAGCAGGATCAAAGTGCTATGCAGACAGCCCGTGTCAGGCCAGTTGTTTTCTGCCTTTTCAGCCTTGGGCAGGGGTGGGGAACTTGAAGAAAGGTGGCACTATTCCATTAATTGCAGCAGATTTGCCACCTAACTCCTCTTAGGCCAGTGGTTCTCAACCTTCCTAATGCCGCGACCCTTTAATACAGTTCCTCATGTTGTGGTGACCCCCAACTCTAAGGGCTCTCCAAGCGCGCACCGACGCTGCCCACTCACCCGCCGCGCCCGGGGCTCAGCATGCCTTGCCTGTCCTCGCCTCACTTCCGAAGGTCGCCTGCCTGGCCGGCTTCAGCAGGCCGGAAAGGGGGGGCAAGAAGGCTGCTCTGCTGGCTCCGCCCAGTCTGATTGGAGAAGCGCCCAGGCGGGGAGAGGGAGAGAGCCAAGAGAGCGACAGCACTGGCAGACCTTAGTTCAGCCTCCTCGCGGAAAGGGCCATGAAGCAGCACAGCCTCCCTTAGGAGATGCTCTACGGAAATGAATCCGGCACTGCACAGGCCCCCAGCTCGAAGCCGTGCGGAGACGGATAGAGGAGCGGTGTCTTGGTTCCTAAGACCATCGGAAATATGTGTTTTCCGATGGTCTTAGGTGACCCCTGTGAAAGGGTTGTTCGACCCCCAAAGGGATCACGACCCACAGGTTGAGAACCGCTGTCTTAGGCCAAGGTGTCTATTTCTAGTTCCTGGAGACAGGATGTGTGAATTTCCTCAACTTCATCAGTACCCACATTTTATTGAATCAACTTTGTTCTGAGTTCCCAGGGGACACTAAACCCGATTCACCAGACAGGTGCCTCCAACATCCTTCACCGCCTGACTTTGGGAGTCAAGGTCTGCGAATGCAGCCACCGAAAGACGGAGGCAAAACAGCTCTCCTTTCAAAATCCTGGGTCGGCGCTGTTTCTTATGAACGGCCGGCAGCTCCAGTCTTCCCTTGGAGGGTAAGCGACGACCACCACTACTCGGGCTCCGGTTCGCAAAAAACCAGAAACAAAACAAAACAAAACCCGCAGCGCTGTTAAGCCGGTTGCCGCGAAAAGGAAACTGGCGCGCGTTCCGACGCTCTCAATATTAAGCTCTCTGGGCAGAAGAGGTTGAAAACCCGGGTGCCAAAAATGCAGCTTCTGGCGAATTGAAACACGCGCTGCCTCTGTCGGTTCGCGGCGCCCTAGCGCTCCAATTCCAAGCTCCCGGGGCTCCAGTTGGTAGCCCCGGAGGCCACACAAATCCTCCGCTCAGGTTCTGAGTTTGTTGTCTTTCACGCTGGGCTTCAGCGGAGGCCCGGAGAGTCCTCGTTTCTCCTCCGCTGTCGGGCTCACGACGCCTAGTTCCTGAGCGCGTGCAATGCATTTGCTTCCTCCCTAAGTACGCTCCGCAACCAACCAACCCACCCCCACTCCATCGCCTTTCCAAACCACGTACGATTTTAAGAGAAGGGTGGCTGGCCTAACAGAGGGTAGGATGCGAGTTTCCCCGGTACGGGCAAAGGTGCGGGCTTGTTCTTAGCGCAAAGGAGCGGTGAAAAGAGGGGAAAGAGCTGTGCCGGCTGAATTTCTACCCGTGCAGAGTAGTGGGGGAGCGCTGCCTACGCCCCTCAAGCGCAGCTGCTTTAGGATGGAGAGCGCCGTGCGCTGAAAGTGAAGCGCCCCCTCCTTTCCGGCTGCAGCGGAGCCAAAGAGCGGCGGGGGCCCTGCGAGCCGGGAGAGCGAGAGCGAAGGCGGGGGCGAGGAGCTGCGCGTTCACCCGGCGGGAGGTGCGGCTCCGCCCTCCGCCTTCCCGGCCGGGCTCGGCAGCTGAGGGGCGATGGAGCAAGCCGCGCGCGGCTGGCAGCATGACTTTCGCCCGTCTCTTTCTGGCCGCGGCGCTCCTGCTGGTCGGGGCGCTTCCCGAAGCCGGCACCTCCGCGGCCAGCCGCTTCGCTTCTCCGTCTTATTTGTCGGCCGCTCCTCGGGGCCCGGCCCCAAAGCCGCCGCGCTCCCCGCCGCTCCAACCTCAGCAACCCGCCGGCGGGGGCGGCTGCCCGAGAAACGGCGGGCGCTTCGTCAACGTGACGGAGTTCGGCGCAGGCTGCTTGCCCTGGGCGGAGGTGCCCACCTTCCTGGACCGGACGCCGCAGGGCAAAGGGCTGCGCGGGCAGCGCAACTTTTGCAGAAACCCGGACGGCAGGAGCAGGCCCTGGTGCTTCTACCGAAACAACCGCGGCAGGGTTGACTGGGGCTACTGTGACTGCAGGCAAGGTGAGGCAGGAACTCGGCGCCAGCTGTCATTTCTTGCCGGGATCGGACGGGTATTAACGCGCCCGTGTGAACTGCCCTTGCCTACACGTGTCCGGGCGCTGAAGGGTCACTTGGCGCTCAGGCGAAGCGATATTTCACACCTGATATATTCTACCGAATATATTTTATTTGAAAGCATGCGGCGTGATCCGTGCCTATCGGGCTAGGGCGCCTACAGTTAACGCTTGCAATTAATTCTGCAGACTTTATAAGAAATAAAGTTAGAAATAAATGAAGCAAGGGAAATCACACAGACGCAAACTTAGCCTTTAAATGAGGACATCCTCTCGTGTGCATGACTGTTTTAAAGCCCCAGTCTGATCGTTGAGGAGAAAACGGATGTTTGCAACAGTAATCCATTAGGAATGTCCTCCTTTTCATCTGTAAAATGTTGCAGGATTAATAGTTTTATCAGGAGCAGAATTATGCTTGCTTGCCCTCTTAATAGTGCAAGAATGCAGCCTATGTCTGCATTGCTGAACACCTGGGTTAGAATAATTTAATCTGCAGGGAAAGATTTCCAGGATAGGACAGTAATTCCTTCAGTGTAAAATTTTTTTGCTTCTATTTCCTGTATGTGTTTGAATGTGATTCTGTTTAATCTCTCTGGCTGTCATGTGTATGTTGGCTAGTGACCGAATATAAAGATACAAAAGCTCTGTTCATAGACTCTGAAGTATCCTTTGTACTGATGAATGATGTACATCAGGGATGGAGAAACTATGGCTTACCAAATAATGTTTAACTATAACCCCCAGTTTTCCCAGCCAGATTGACATTAGTGAGAGATATAAAGATCTAGCAGCCTTTTTGAAGGAAAGCAAGACTGATTCTAATCACTCCCTGGATAGAGAGTTACTTGAGACTGAGAGATATCTGGAACTCGCTTTATCAGTATCTGTAGAATTGGCCTCTGATTTGCAATACTTGACTATCACAGGTAGTGTTTGCTTGTGATACATTCTACCAACATGTATTTCGGTAAAGTATAAGTAACATTTTTGTCTATTTCATATGTCAGTGGTTTACTAACCACTTGCATGTGTGCTCATTTGTGACTCTGCATATAAATCATAAAGTTTCAATGGAACATTCCAAAGTAGGTGTTCACAGAATAAGTTTCCTCTCAGTCTCAAGTAACTCTCTATCCAGGGAGTGATTAGAATCAGTCTTGCTTTCCTCCAAAAAGGCTGCTAGATCTTTATAACATGCCGCGAGATGCAAACTAAAGAATAGAGAACTGTTTGGTTCCTGCATAATGGAAGAAGATACACATCCAGTAATATGACCAACACCTCTCTCTCCCCGGCTCCCAGTTGCTGCAGTTATATTCAGTCACTAGAATTGGGGGACACATTTTTAAAAAGTGTTTAATTACTGAGGGTCAAGAGGTATATATCTTGTATGAATCCAATTATTCCAAAGATTACGTATATACAGTGTAGCTCTGGATGGGATAAAAATAACTTTGGAGAACCCCCAAATCTTTCTTTCTTTGGCCAGCAGTTTTGTTAGATTCCTTCTGCTGAAGATCTAGATGTCTAGTTGTGCCCACCTATGTCATTTATGGTATCCACACTGTAGACTTGCCTTCTAAGTCCTAATCAATACTTTGTTGATTAAAAAGCCCATTCCACATTGACACTTTTATAAGAGGTTCCATGCATCAAGAAATGTCTGAAAGATATAAGTGGCTAACTATTTGGTTACTCGCCCAAACCCTTCTTGGCAACATCTGGTTTCATTTGGTCTTGCAACAGCACCAACAAGCCCTGAAATTATTGCTTGTTGAGGCTTGTTTATTTATTACTTCTGGTATAGTAAGATACCAGAGGGAGGATGAGTGAGCAGGAGGGACAAAAGTGATTTGGTTTTAGTTACTACGGTCAGCTGGTGATCTGTTAGCATATACAGCCAGTTCTTTAAGCATTTAGAATTCAATGCAAATAGACTAGCTCTTCATTTTGTCACCTGAACTGTGTTCAGTGCCATCTCATTTATTTTTAATAAACGTGACCATTTTATTCTTTACCATGTTGAAGAAAAGTGCGCCTCCATATGCATTTTGATGTAAACCTGTAAGTCCCTTGTACATCATAAATAAATGCTAAGGTTATTAGTCTCATATCACCTACCTCTGATGTTTTACAAACACATTTCCAATAGAAGAAAATGTATATAGCTCAGTGTTAAACTGTGGTGCCCTTGGTGCTCTCTGAGCTACAGTGTTTGTTTGCAGACCTATCCAACTAGATAACATTATGAGTGCTTATTAGCATGCAGTTTACTCTCTGTTTATACATAGTAGCTTGCCTTGCCAGTTGTTGTAGGGATGTTATTTTCTCCTTGGTAGTTCCTTGATTAGGGCATTGTTTTCTGCTTGTTTATCTGGTGTTAATCCCTGGTTATCTGGGTGTTGACTACTGGAGAGGATATGTTGTTGTTTTCTACTTGACTTTTTTCTTTTGAGTGGTATGTAAATATGGTTTATCACTATGTGTCCATTGAGGGCTGTTGTTTTTTTTTAATGTCAAGCTTCCAGGAATTTTCTAGTTTTCGTGATTTATATCTTGCCTTTATTATTTTACCTTGGAAAGGATGCTCAGTTTCCCACTTGAAATTATGGTTGAGTCTGTCTATGTGTTGTGCTTTCAAAGAAGTCTCATTGATCAACAAGATTATTATCTGCTAATACTATGAAGATGCCATTTAAAATAAGGGTATAATTGAAATGTGTAATGCTTGGAGACTTCCGTGTTTTAGAAGAAATGAATGGAGAGAATCAATAGCTATATCATAAATAAACACCAGCGATTTCAGCATGTTTAGAAAATATCAGAATTGGCTGCAAGTTTCTTCTTGTACATAGTATCTCATCTTGCCTCATCCAGAACACTTGGCACTTAAGTGTTAACAGAATAAATCTCATTTATGCTAGTCTGAATTCCCCTTCCAGCTTGCATTGGAAAGTGTAATAAGAGCTTCTCCAAAAGGTAACAGAAGGCATCAGATGCTTCTATTTGGGATTGATCCAAAGGAGGTCTTATTGCAAAGCTGAATATATACTGCGTGAATTGGCTCTTGATCACTTCAGGTTTCAGTTTGGATGCAGTCCAGAGAAAGACACATGCAAATCAGATTTATAGAATCTTACTTGAAATAACTTCTATAGTAATTTCTTTCCATAAACACATTAAAGCAATTCCTTATTCCAATATTCTGAGACAAAAAGGGAAATAGAAGACATTTCTTTCCTAAGCTACTTCAGTCCCCTCCCCTGCATTTTGTTTCTCTTCATTTTGTTTTTCACTGTTTTTCCCCCATTTTGTGTGAATATTAACCAGTTAAGTAAAACTCGGTCAAACCTATGTAGGATTTTAACTAGGATTTATTTTGCTTTGATTTGCACCAGCACTTTTTCAGTATTTTTTTTTCCAAAGACAACTGCTGCTTAGTAAGCACGCATATTGTATTGGCTTATAAAACATAATATAATTAAGGAATACAGTATGTTTTCACATATTCATAGAGTTCACATGTGTTCTATAATCAGTGGTTGCAGAATGAACATAATGCTGCAATGGCAACATAGCGGTGGAAGTGTGGGAGATAGCTTTGCAGTTTCAAGTATTTTAAATTTGGTAACTTCAGTTATTAGCTCAAAACTATAGTGCTTGGTCATTCACAGCTATCATATGAGTAAGTAACAATAATAACAATTTTTACTACTATTATGAAGATTTCCTTCCAAATGACATTTTATTTCTAGGCTATGTATTTGTCAAAGAACATGATATTTTTTACATTTTCTTTTCAGTCAGAACAATCCAGTGAGGTAGGCTGGGCTGAGCAACTGGTGTAACATCACTCAGTGAGCTTCCATGATTAAGAATCTAGATTTTCCTTATTATTCTCTCTCCTCTACAGACTTTTTTTTTACCTCTGGAAAATAGATACTTCATATTTGAAATCATTCCCAATGACAAGAGAGGTGTCCTTAGTTTAGACATGATCATTACTAGATTCAAAGAAATACTAGCTTCTAGGAAATAAATCATAGAAGCAGTCTGCCAAAAATTGAATATTGAAAGAAAATATTAACATGAAAATAGGGATGAGTCCTAGTGTTAAATGATTGCTTATGCACAGGTAACACTGAATATAAATAAATGGTGAATATAGAATTTTGACCAGTTTGATCAATTTCATTGATCCTTCTGAAATCTGATGTTTGTAAATCACGTCAATATATTACACATAGACATAGATTCTTTGCTTTGAAATGGTTGTACACCTAGCAGTATGCTTTACACAATTTACAAAAGGTACAATTCCTTTGAAGAATTGAAAGCAAGTGTAAATTACAGCAGGCAGGGCTGTGAATGTACTACTCTGTACCTTGTGTAAGGAACATGCAGCTGTCCCAGCTAAAAGTCATTTTGGGTGTAAGAAATTGTAGACAAGGCAAAATTCATGACTTGAATGCACGGAAGTACCTTTTCCTCTTCAAGTCCAGCACACAGTTGTAAAACTGAATATATTTGCCACAACTATACATTTAACAAGGTAAAATGGAGCTGAAAATCAACTGAAAAGTAACTAACATTTTGATAAGGATTGTTTTATTCACTTAACTTTCAGTATGGTATCAAGGGATGATACCATATCCACAAATTGTGAATAGAATGCACAATTGCATATGACATACTTACATTCTTTACATAGTTAGGAAGGGAATGTAGTAAAAAGTATTCTGAAATTTCTTGTTTGCATAGTTAGGAGCTGGCCAACTCGGTTTAATCTAATGACCTAAAATAATCTCTAAATCTTCATTGTACAAAGCAAAGCCTAAGGGCTAGAATAAAATAGTCTGGAATTTTTTTGTGTTGCAACTTTATCATATTTGTATCTTTCTTCAAATTCCAATAGTCAACATGGCTTTTTAAAAAACAAAACAAAAAAAACGTAAGTTCACACCAGTACTAGCTATTACAACAAGCATTAATGATGAAAATAGTTGTGTAGTAATATCTGAAAGGCTACATCTTGCCTATATTTTATATAAAGGAAATACAACATTAGTCCATCTTTGAATTATAGAACATGCTGCTTCTAGAAAGACCTTCTACCTCTAATTAGTACATTATGAGCAAAGTAGAATTAACAGTTAAAAGTGGCCATAGATTGATGGGTGTAGATCTTAAAAGATACAAAAGTGCTAGTTAAGGATAAAAAAAAGAAACAAAGTTAATGAAATGTATTAACTATGAGATACCTGATGTTTCAGATATTTAAAAAAATCTATTGGTGTCAATTTTGACAATATCATGGCCCAAGGATGGGAAGGTCTTAATGAAAACCATAACTCACATAAACTTTTAGCTGTCCCGTTTCAGATCTCACACTCCCACACACAGTTGCTACATGAGGAAAACAATTTAATCAAGGCTGAGCAAATAATAGACAAGGGAAGAAATGTAAAGTTTCTTGAAAAGAAACTTGCCTGGGTAGTTTTGCTGTCAATAGAAACCTAGAGAAAAGTAGTCAAAATCCATGCCAATGTTCAGAGAGCTAACCCAGGTTTCTTAGCCAATCCAAGGTCAGAGTTTCATGAGAATGATTCACAGAAATAGCACACCAGAGCAGGAAATCAGAAAATCCAATTGGGACCATGAGTCGGGACTGCCTCTTAAAGCAGGCTACATCCAGCTGTAGATTTAATTTCTTGAGCAGCACTGAGCATCTTTGCTGTGCTCTCCACTGTATTCGCAGGAGAGCTTGGAGCCCATGCAACATAATCTGATTGCTTCAGCTGTTCTAATAGTGCCTGTATTTGATCAGCCACTTTGACTCCAGGCTTGGCGTCTCCTGGGTCTGACATTTCATTGGTTCAGTTGGAGTCACAGTCTGGACCATGACATTAGCCTATTATATGTGTCCACTTTGTAGCTATCATAAAAAAGGAGAAGGCTAAGTGTCTTTAACTTTTTTCTCAGTTCACTCTGATAATTTTTAACATTGACAATTGATATATACAGTTAAATCTTTTAAAGGTGAGGCATTCATATTTTATCTGCCATACAGTATTCTGAAAAATAATACTCACTTATGCCCATTTCATATAAGATTGGTGGACAACGCTTGCCTATACTGGACAAGAAAAGCATATTTAAAAACACAAATCAAAAATGTTAATTAATTTAGAAAATATCCCACAATGTCAGATTGACATTAAGAACTTCTTATTTGTATGTACTGTATTTGGAGCTTTCCATATTTGACAATTGTTTATTCAGTAATATAGATCTTACAATTTAAGTACTTGTTTGCTTCATTCCAAGAATTTATACATTCCATAAATTCACATGATCTGCTTGTGGTCAGACATGAATAAATACCGTATTTTTCCATCTAAGATGCACCCTTGTACAAGATGCTCTGGCAAGTGAGTTTCTCCGCGCCAATCAGCTGTTCGGCAGAGCGCCGAACAGCTGAGCCGGCAAATCTGGAAGTTTGGCTGGCCGACGATCTTGCCCCCTCCCCCCTCTTGTTAGTGGCAAGCCCACAGGGGCTTGACACCTGCACCAAGCGGCATGGCAACCCACACAGGCATGCCCTGGGCTGCGGAGGTTACCATTATTTTTCCGTGTATAAGACGCTGCACTTGTATAAGGCACACCTAACTTTTGAATAGGGTGTTTGCAGGAAAAAATAGCGTCTTATACATAGAAAAAATCGGTACATTGTTTTGCTTGAAATAAACTCCTATAACTTTGAGTCATGAGAAGTTAAATAAACTGTTTTCTTTTTTTATAAATATTTTATTAGATTTTATACAGGTAGGGAAAGAATAGGGTGAGTACGGGTATGGGAAGGGGTAGGAATAAGGAATTCAGGATAGGGTAAGGGGAGGCACAGTAATGGGGTAGCCCCCAACAATAATCCCATGCTTTAACAAGCAAATTACCGTCCGGATATACATATCGAGTAAGCATAGTTTATATAATACTAAACAGTTATAATAAGTAAAGTTGACTATAATCATAGAATTAGAAACTAATAAGTAAATACAGTTCCTTTAAGTAAATAACCATAATTAATAAAATATCAACTGATTCTATCGCCACTAGTAGCTAAAATCACTAGTAATAATGCTGTTATTAACATAGAAGATAAAGCTTAGTAAAAAACCTATTGTTTATTCTATTTAATTTCAAGCTCTTTTCTCGTTCTATTGTATTTCTAACCATTGATAAAAAAAATTCCCAAGTTTTAAAATAAACTGTTTTCTAATTCCTTGAAATCTAATGGCAATAAATGAGAGGCAAAGCAATCATACACAGACTTTTGAAATGTTTATAAGAAAGGAATCGTTTTATAAAGTTGATATTTCTTTGCCTGTATACCTTAATCACAACAGTTACTAAACAGGGGCTAGAGAGAAATACCATCAAGGATAACTCTGTTACTACTTGAAATCCCTAGTCTACACTCTTCTGAATTTCAGCCTAGTTACTGGGAGCAATAAAGTAGCTAGATTATAAACAATACTTTTTCTGTAATAAGTCCATATCTCAATACTGGTTAACCTTATTTATAGAAAAACTATATAATATTTTAGTCCATAAGACATTTACTAATTTTATTAAGTATTGTCTGTTGTTATTTTGTTATGCTGTGTAAGTGGCTGTAATGGATGTTTTGAGCTTTTAGGAAGTAATTGCGTTCACTAGGAGTCTATGGAGATTCTCAGTCATCCAGGTCATAGTTATCCCAAAGATGCTTTTCCACGAAGCAACTGGACTTTCTTGTTTTTCTTTGAAGACGTTTTGCTTCTCATCCAAGAAGCTTCTTCAGCTCTGACTGGAAGCTTCTTCTCATCCAAGAACCTTCTTCAGCTCCATTCCCCACCATCCAGTCAGAGCTGAAGAAGCTTCTTGGATGAGAAGCGAAACATCTTCAAAGAAAAACAAGACAGTCCAGTTGCCTCGTGGAAAAGAATCTTTGAGATTCACTAGGGCTGGTAGTGTTGTGCCTGTCAGATATTTGTAATCTTAGAACCTTGGCAGTCTCGGCTATTTCCTGCAGCTACCTTTGCCTTTCTAAAAGATTCTGGTAAATGAACAAAAAATAGAAATTGACATATAATAATGAAAAATACCAGCCTTTACCATCATCTGTATTTTAGGATACTTCTGGAGTTTTTGCTCTGTGCTACATTTGGGGATATATTCATCTGCTCAAAAGAATGAAAGAAATAAGATGGAATCTTGGGTTTAGAAGGGTAATAGGAGTGTCATCAGCTTGCTTTCTGATAAATTAGTATTATTTGATTGACCTACTCATTTTGGCATCCATTTGTGGAATAGGCCAAGTTTCATAATAATAGTCATCTTTTGGTAGTGCCTACAATGATAGTATGGTACTAACTTTGCTACTGCTGCCCAAATTTGGAAAAAAATGTCCATAGTGAACACATTAAGTGCAGTTGTATTAAACTATTTCTATTGGATAGATTGATTATAAAACATACCTTAAGTAATGTTCATATCATACCAGTGGCATGACAATGAAATGATAGAGAAGCTGAAATGGTCTAAAACAGGGGTGTCAAACTTGCAATGTCACATGATGTGTCGCGACTTTTTTTCCATTGCCGGCAATGGGGTTGGGCGTCGTTTCGCCATGGCGCATCTGGCCCGCGGGCCAGCAATTTGACACCCCTGATCTAGAAGAATCTGAATGAACTGAGGACTTAGCTGATTGACTTTTGATGCTCAAGCAGTTTTAATGACAAACCTCAGATCCAGAAAGTTTGACTGTATCAAAAAGTGACATAAACCATTCTAGAGCAAGGGTATGGCTTATATTGTTTATATATTTTGGTTCAACATGCCTCTTTCAGATCACGCCAAAAATAAATGCCACACAGAATATATTTCTTTCTAAATGTGGCATAATTTTTGTTCATAGTTTGTAATGACTATATTACCATAATCTCTGAAATAAATTCACTTTTTTTGACAAAAATAAACAGGATCAGTAAGACTTAAAGGTGGCAGAAATGAGTTTGAAGGCACAGTTGAAATATATCTAAATGGAATATGGGGAACAATCTGCAGTGACCACTGGGATAATGTTGATGCTTCTGTGATATGTCAGCAACTTGAACTTGGGTAAGTAAATTAATGTTGACTAAATAACACTATTTTTGGAAGTTTTTCCATATCATTTGTAAATACAAAGGCAGTTACTTCCAAATTTCTCATCTGCTACAGTGCCTGAAACATAGCTTGCATCATTATATTAGATAAATGGATTAATAGATAAATCGATTACTTCTTTTCTAGAATGTTAATGAGTAATATTACATTGATTACTTTAAATTCATTAAAAATCATAACTGTACTTTTAACAAGTAATATGCTATACGCTATTGTTACAAAGAAAGGTTAAAATGTGATTCAGTATTTCTTGTGAAACAGAATGTTAATTTGAACAGATGTTACTTTTTTATTTAGGGTTAGTCTGTGCAGTTCTACTAAAGATAGTGAGTATGACTCCAAGCTTGCTTTATAGTTTTTAATCTTCTTTTCTTTTTCTTTGGTAAAGGGGATAAACTGCTTAAATTTTAATCCTGAAGATTTAAATTTTGCTTCTTGACAAGGGGATATCTATCTAGATGAAAGTAAGAAGTTAGTATTTTCCGTGTCTATTTGTTTTCATCAAATGGTACTCCAGATTTTTGGAGCCCAGTTTTGATAAGACTTACAGAGATGCATAGATTTGATGCAGTGAAATCCAGGATGCAGAGTATTTCTATGGCTATTCTATAGAAACTAAAAAATTGTAACTTTCCTGCTATAATGAATTCAATGGGAACTTGGTAATATATGAAGTTCAACTTTTAATGAAATAATGCTTAAATTATCTTCAAGTCCTTTTTTAAATGTCCTTCTCTTTTTTCTGGATCCTTCATGTTGGCACATTTCTTTTTCATTCTGTCTACACTGCACTGATTTTAGTTCCCTTTAAAATAGATTATGCTTAAAGCAAAAATATTGAAAGGCTTATTTGGATCTTAGGGATTAAGGAAAAGCTGCAGTCTTGCCTGCAGGGCTAATTTCCCATATATGCAAATTTCTATAAAAGAAATAATATGAATCCTGTGCAAATTAATCTTCAATAGAACATAATAGCCTTTTTTGGTCCACACGTACAAAATTAAATATGTTGTTCTGTATGATGCACAGCAATATATACTTGCCATTTTCTGCATGGATATGATTCTCATGTAAGAAACTTGTAATTTAGTAAATAGATAAGGCTGATCATATATAGATCCCATTTTAATTCATGTTACTAGTCAGAGCTAAAATAAAGCAAAATAGTATAAACACAGTTCTATAATTTTTCCTTTATGATATTGAGTGGTAGCTTGTGTCTTATATAGCTAAACTGGTTATCCCTAGAACAGTGGTGGCAAACCTATGGCATGGGTGCCAGAGGCGGCACTCAGAGTCCTCTCTATGGGCATGCGCGCCCTCGCCCCAGTCCTAGGCCTTCAGCTGGGTTTTATAAAACCTTTTCGCTTTAGGCCTCCGCCACCATGTACAAAAAAAAAGAGGTTCAATCAATCAGTCAATTTCAACTTCTTGCGGGGAAAAAAAGATCTTGCAAAGTTGGAATTGATTGATTGAACTTTTTAGTCCCACCCAGTCTGCTGTTACCACCATAGCCACGCCCACCCAATGGGCCACACCCACCCAATGGGCCACACCCACTCAGCACCCGACGATGCATAAGTGGGTTTTGGGTTGCAGTTTGGGCACTCGGTCTCTAAAAGGTTCGCCATCACTGCTCTAGAATAATGTTAATTCTTGCCTTATCTGTATAGAGAATGTCTGTTTCAATCAAGCAGTACAGTGCTTTGAGAATAAAAAAACCTTAAGACCAAAGTACATTATAAATCTTTGAAGTGAACAGAACAAGAAATCTCACAGGGAATATTAAACAAAATATGTTCAGACGTCTTAAGGGCTGTTGTTTAAAAAGGATGGATCAACACTTGCCAAGCTCAGCCCAAATCCAATCTCTATGAAGACACTTCCTGGTATTGAAATTTGACTACTGTGATTCTAAACTGTAACAGTTTTGTTACACCATCTTGTTAGTTTAATTTACAAATGTTCCTAAATTATGTAGCAAATTTATTAATTTTTCTCACATAATTTATTTTTTTATATTTATATATTTAGCTAGCATCGCTTTTGAATAATTCAATAATTCAAAATTTTAGTCAATTACTTAACATTAAAAGCTGAATTAATTTGTAGCACAAAAAGGCAAACACTATTATCCTACTATAATATAGATGCTTACCAAAAAGCAAGTTTCAAAAAGTATACAACAACTGATGTAATAGGCAGGTGCTCATATGTATTTTATGAGCACTGTTGTATAATTCTCTGAAGCAGTTAGTTGTAGATTGTGTTGTTCTATGTGCTTTCAATGCATTTTTAATAAACATTAATATTTTGATAGGTTCAGAGAAGTATGAAAACTGTCTGAAAGTGTAATGTAGGGAGAAGTGTATAAATATTTCTTAATTAAATAAAATATTACATACAAGTTAGGAATAAGGAGATAAAGAAAATGGTGACAGCTCTCTTATATACTTTGCTTATCTGAGAAATATAGGCAAGACAATTTTAAGATCTTAAAGTGGTTGGCACAGCATTACAATATCATTCAGTCAGTTAGAGTATTTTGGCTCTAAATTCTGAGATACAACTTGGGACTACTTTAGAAATTTTTAGTGATTCCTGCTGACTTAATAATTTAAAGCATCGTATCAATACCATACTGTTAACCAAAAATGGTTTTGGTTGACCTGACTCTGCATTGCTTTATAACATCTATCATGAATTTTCAAACAACAATCCATTATATAATTGGATTTTATATCTAATATATTAATGTTTACATGACATTAAGTTGTTGTTGACTTTTAGCAACTACAATACATATATGTTCTTTCTAACCTGGTCCTTCAGCTATTACAACAGCACCCCATCACCACCATCATTGGGTCTATCCACCTTGCTGATGGTTGTTGTCTTTTCTTTTCTCCCATCTTTTCGTTCATTAGAATCTTCTCCAGAAAGCTAGGTTTTCACATAATGTGTCCAAAGTAGGATAATTTGAGTCCAATCATTTGTGCCTTGAGTGACAGCTATGGATTGGTTTGTTCAATAATCTATTTGATTGTCCTCTCAGTTGTCCATGGTATTCACAGAGGTATTCACAAACTTAGTTTAAAAAGCAGTTTTGGAAATTACTAAAGAAATTACTGTTTGGTGAAATTCTGAAAATAATTTAGTTGCACTTTGATCCTGTACTTTGGCTTGCAGTGGTCCCATAGCTACTTGATGTTTCTCTGATATTTTGTGGATCAGGGAAAAACATGTAATATTTAGCATGGAATAAAATATTAACAAAGAGTTTGTAATTATCTTGGTTTTCTTTTTTATGATCTATATTTGTTGTTCTTTCCATAGGGGGAGAGGTACAGCAAAGCACATCCTATTTTCTGGATCAGGCCTTATTCCTGTACATTGGAGCAATGTGCATTGCCATGGCAATGAAGAAAACATCATGCTATGTGAAAAAACTATTTGGCAAGGTCAAATGTGTTCCCAGAATATGGCAGCTGCTGTCACGTGTAGCTTTTTCCATGGTAAAAAAGAAACAAGAAACATCATTTAGTCTTACACTGTGGAAACAGCAGTATCATACAGGAAGATGTGATGGAGGATTACATAGTACAAAATTATTGATAATGATTAAGTCAGTCTTCTTGAGTATGGTGCCCTCTAGATATGCTGGGGTTAATAATTGTGTAATTTAGGGGAAATGCCACACCAAGAAAGTCTAAAATAAGTTAATTCTGAATGATACCATCAGCATGCACACCATACTAAAATGCAGTTCTGATACAGTGATATAAACAGTGATTTGGGGATCAAAAAAGAGAGTGGTACAAAATCCTTACCCTGTCTATGAATTAACAATATATATATGCAAAAGGTTTCATTTTAAAGAATAAGAAGAAAATTTTCTTTGGGAGTAGTCTTGTTTATGAAATTCAAAGTAGTCTTCCTCTTCCGGTAATTTTTATACTTCAGTATTCAGTTGGATTTTGAGTGCCCACTCTATTAAAAAATAATGGGCTTTATGTTTTGTGTGCTATTTACTTCAAATGTTTTTTCCCATCTGGAGAATTTTGTAGACTTTATTGTTATTGTTACCGAAAAACTTCTCTTCCTATTGTGCAAATATGTTGGTGCCTTCTACTTTCTGTCAAGAGTTTGATTGTCCATCAACATATTTGATTGCCTGCATTCCTCCCTCACATGTTTATCATGACATAGTAGGGGAAAAATGTCTCACTAGTTGACATTGCTTAGGTGTAGTGAATCAGTGTAGATCACAATGAGCCTCCTAATTACCCATAGATATCTCTAAGAAAAACAAATTGTGATTAGCACAGGTTTTTCCTTTTGATGTCTAAAGGTAAGAAGTTCAAATCAGAATGCTATGGAATCTCTTAGAAATAAAACCTAGAACTTACAAAGAAGTAGGATTTCCCATAGAATTCTGAATTTACACACTATTATTCAATAAAAGGTGGAATTCTTGTGAAGCTGATTAAAGCATAAGATCATGTTCCCTAAGCAGCTGCTAGAAAGGCATGCCTATCATTTGAGAATGATGCCTTGATAGTCAAGGCATGTAATATGGTATGTATGTATATATACTTGCGTAGGCCAAAAATACTTGGTGGTGTGGCAATTTGTCATCTTTTGCAAAAGTTCATGCCATGCTTCTTCCTAGCTCCCAAATGGAACACGTTTTGTCTGCCAGTTGATTGTTAATATTTAAAATATCCAGTTGTAATCATATTTTTGTATAGAAGCTGCACAGAGATTAGAAATGTTATGGCTTTTTTTGTATTTCTTTCCTTTCCTTTTTATCAAAATTATGCTATAAAGGCTGTTTCTATGTACGTAGAACTGGAAAAACATATTTCAAAAAGGCTTCATTGTTCTTTTTAAGAGGGCTCCTTTAATAGAGTGGATTTAAAAGGTCACTTGAAGAGGGCTAGAATGAAAGATACTTAGAGCTCGGTAGACAAGTTTATTCAGCTGTTTTTTCCAACCTGTTAGCCATCTTAAAATCTTGCTTATTCTTAGATGTAGCTAGCAATGAATTCCACTATATTAAAACTGAGTCCCATTAGAGATTAGAGGCGTGTGCATTTGAGGGGAGGAATTGCATGAAAATAGTTTGGGACATGGCAGTATCACTAATGCCTAAATTACAATGTTCTTATACATTCGAATCCAACCTTTCCCTCTCAATTTATTAGGCTTGTCATTGGCCATGGCAACTGGGAACATTACATTTCACAATCCCAACCCATTTGCATTCTAATTCCTGGCCAGCATTGAACACTGGACAAGATAATTTTATTTAAAATGTGATCAGTACAGGCCAGGAACTAGGATCATTGCAGTAATAGGAATAGCAATTAGACTTATATATTGCCCCAGTCTGCTTTATAGCACTCTCTGGGCAGTTTACAAAGACCCAACAATCTGGATCTTCGTTTTACCAACTCTGGAAGGATGGAAGGCTGGGTCAATCTTGAGCCCCATTAGGATTGAATTCCAGGCTCTGGGCAGAGTTTGCCTACAATACTGCATTTTAACCACTCGCCACTAGGGCTCCCTAATCTAATAGTTATTAGATTGAGAAATGAAATATTCAAATGTTACTAGGAAATGAATAGCATTTTTTTATGCTTTCCATGATTTGGTAATAAAAACTGATTTTTTTTTTTCATATTTTTATTTTCAGCCTCTGATCTTATTCCAGTCCGGCTGGTGGATGGCAGCCACAGTTATGAAGGAAGAGTTGAAGTCTATCATGCTGGCCAATGGGGAACCATCTGTGATGACCAGTGGGATGATGCCGATGCTGAGGTAGTCTGCAGGCAGCTTGGCTTTGGGTTAGTTTGTACTAGATATGTTATTTTCACTTGTAAAACTAAAAGCACCCAAGATGTTTAAGAAACTTCAAAATGCTTGTTGTCCTTCATGGAATAGAGCTAATTGGTTTTGAAATTCAGTAATATTATTTTAAAAGATAAAACTTCCTGAAAATTTTGGAGGATTGGTTCTCAGTCTTCTATATCTTAACTCTCATCAAACACTTTGTCAAATAAACTGCTTTCCCCAAGACAGAAACAAAAGGCATTTTTTTTCTTTAGAAGGTTGCATGTATCTTTTCAGACATTTTGTTATTCCATGTATTGGTTACAATATGTTTAAAGTAATAAAAAGGGCAGTAATATTGATGACAATAATTTGAATTAAAGCTAACTAGAGCTCAAGTGGCATTTGCCACTTTGAGAATAGTCTTCCATATACCCAAACCAATAACTGCATTCAAATAACAATAGAGAGAACTAACTATTGTAAAATAGCAATAGCACTCAGACTTATATACCGCTTCATAGTGCTTTACAGCCCTCTTTAAGAGGTTTACAGAGTCAGCCTATTGCCCCCAACAATTTGGGTCCTCATTTTATTGACCTCGGAAGGATGGAAGGCTGAGTTAACCTTGAGCCGGTGAGAAGTCAGCAGAAGTAGCCTGCAGTACTTCATTCTAATCACATAGCCACCACAGCTATGTTAGGTATTTTACTCTGGCTTTGAGAAAGTTCTTCTTCTTCCAAGATAATTAGTCCCCTTGGCAAAGCACCCTTGGTGGGAACCTTGTTCCTCTTTGTTCCTTCCTAATCCTAACACTCTCTCTTTCTCTTGTGGATTTTTTGCCTGATTTGAGGAGGAAAGTCAAGCCCAGTTTGTCTACTTCTGTACATATACCGCAGGTTGAGAAACATAGTTTTAGAAATGGGTCAGTGGTTTAGGAAATGCCTATGTGAAAAAGTACTTGCTTTCTTCTTCTTCTTTCCTGTAATATAAAGTGCTGAAATGGAAACCACTTTATTGTTTATTATTGAATGTAACAGAATATAACCCATTTGGTTAGTTGATGGTTTTTAAGCAGTTATTGGACCATGAACATCATGTTATCTTTATTACGTGAGTATCCATAAGTATTTATAAATCAGCCTTCTCTAACTGGTGCTCTCCAAATTTATTTATATCATTGCTTTAAAAAATCCAAGCTAGATACAGTCTCAAGTGATCTGGAGGGCTTTGTATTAGAACCAGGGAACTTCAGAAGTTCATTGTGACTTGTAATATTTATCCCAAAGGAAGCCGAGTCTGAATTTATTGTAAATTAATTTTCACAAAAATAAGGAATAGACCAAAAACAAAATGAAAAAACCCCCAACTCAAACTAATATACAGAAAAAAGTTGTGAACAATATCCAGATCTTTCATCCTGCCAATAGAGGGCTGACCAATCCAGGAATTTCCTCCTCCAGAATAAAAATGTGGATTTACCTCTGTCTGTCTGTCTGTCTGTCTCTGTCTCTCTCTCACACACACAGACACACACACAAACACACACAGAGACACAAAACTCTGCCAGCTGTTGCACTATAAAGAAAAAGGTTCTGGACAAAAGACTGAATAACTGCCAATTCAAATTAATTGTTTATAAAATAAAATACACAATTTATAAAATTAATACTTTTTGTTTATTGTGCTGATCATTGACCAAATAAAAATTACTTCACAAGAACATTAACTGATTCCTACCCCCATATACAAATCATCGTTCTCATTTAGATAAACTATGTGACACACTGCGGTGGAAAAGTCCTCCCTAAATCATCAACAACTGGAGAAAATCCAGATGATCATTTTATAGCACGTTAGAGTTAGTCACTTGGTTCTTGGACTCAGACAAATCAGAGGCAAGAGCTCCAAAGTCACAGAGTTCCAATATAGGATGTTCCTCATAGAAAGCTTGAACATGCATGTCCATTGGCAAAAAATCCCAAATACAGACAAAATTGCTTTACAATTGATAAAGAAACATCATCACAAAGGTAGATGCAGGTTTCTTTCATGGTGTGAAATCATTTCTAGAAAGGAAAAACTGTAGGCTTGAGTTAACTGCTATTCCACAAGCTGACAGTGGAAGAAGGGAGAGATAAAGAGGCATGGTACAGTGTTTCTCAACCTTGGCCACTTGAGGACGTCAGGACTTCAACTCCCAAAATTCCCCAGCCAGCAGGGCTGGCTGGGGAATTCTGGGAGTTGAAGTCCAGACGTCTTCAAGTGGCCAAGGTTGAGAAACACTGTGGTAGAATGTATCTCTGAATCATTCCTCCTCTCAGGCAGTGAACTCTTCAACCAATTAGCCACTATCAGGCACAGGCTGGTACAAGAATTCCATTCTTAAGTATGCTACCTACTAGAGATACACAATAAAGGAAGTAGAAATAAACATATGTGTAATACTATACTTATATAAGTCAAATATGATTACATCATTGAATCATCCCGAGGTCTTATTTCCACACTAAATAGTCACACGGAAACACATGAGTATATAAACATACACATTCCCCCTTTCCTCTTTGTGGCAGAAACAACAAAATGGGTGAAGAGCAAAAGATACTGTAGATGATAAGGAAAAGAAAAGAGACAGTTCTGATTATGTCTTTCAGAAAGGGTTAATCTCACTTAGCAAGATTTCAAGCATGGTTAAACTTCAAATTAATCCTAAAAGGCTTTCAGCAGATGTATCAGTTTGGAATCAGCCAGCACCTAAATTATGTCCATTCCTTTATTTTCAAAGGTTTCTTCTATTCTTATCAGCTAATACACGACCTGTTCAGTTAACACAAATTGTTGAGGTAACAACAATCTTTTTACCAATCAAATACTTGGGATGCCCCTCATGGATAAAGCTACTAAGATTTATTTCATCACAGATTTTATAGATCCTGAACTGATAAACATCTATTATTTCTTGCTAATTTATATTTTTCTTGAATGAGTTTTAGCTAGCGATCTGAATACATTTTTGTAGATGTCTGCCTAATCTCATGACCCTTGTCCCACTTGTCTAATTAAGGGCTGACTATGAAGACCTGACAGTGTTATTTAGATGGTCTAATTCAGGGGTGTCAAACTGCCTGCCCGCGGGGTTTCATCATACCGAAGCTGCGCCCACCCCACTGCCGGCAATGCAAAAAGAGTCGCGATACATCGCGACATGTCATGTGATGTGGCGAGTTTGACACCCATGGTCTAATCTGAGTTTGTATTTGAAATTGCGAGCCAGCAGTTGAAGAATAAAAATACCAGTATAAAAGCAACCAACTTAAGATTTAATTAAAACAAATCAATTTATGGAAAGGTCATATCTGTAAATAGTATTGTCTTCATGCAGTATAGGAAATATTAGTTGCATTAACATCAAAATATGTACAGTAAATTTGAACAGTTTTGAAACCTTTGTGATAAAAAAATACCCTTGTGTGAAGTAGCAAAATAGACACTGACAGGCCTCACTAGAAAACTGGTTCTGCTTTCATTGTTTCCCAAAACTGTCTCAGAATGTTGATGTCATTTTTTTTCTTCTCTTCTATTTGATAGTTGTGGATTCTTTGTACTAACCTCAAGTATTGGTAATATATAGGATAAGGTTAATAGGCTTAAGTCACTTTGCTTTAACTCTTAACATTATTTTTAGGGGAAGCTGCTTTGTAGACCTGCAAGAGGAAATATTTACATGTTTGGGAGAGGGGTTTTGAAGCAGTCTTCACTTGCCTGGACATGTCTCTTGCAGCTTTTTGGCAAGATTTTTAATAGCGTGTTAAAAAGAATTTTCCAGGCCCCTTTCTCAGAAGCTGGAGAAACTCAAACAAATAAGACAGGAGGCAGGCTGCTGTAGAAAGGAGGTTGATCCATGTATTTCCTAACAACAAAGAGGTTTGTTCTTGGTGGGAGCAATTGGATGGTGCCTTGGTCAAGTTTTTATAGGGGTTTGAGCCCTTTATGTTAAATGTGAGGAGGTGGGGTGTGTGTATGTGTGTGAGAGAGATTGGTACTTCCATGTCTAGAGGAAATATTGCAATTGTTATTTTCTATACTTGTAAGTTCTCTTTTTGTTGTGCATATAGTTTTTGTAGTTGCCCCTTAGGGGTGTAGGAAGTGTGGGCATAGGTGTTTTTGTCTTTTTAATTGGGTGATCAGCTTCTGTCTATTTCAATTCTTTGCATAATCAGCTTGTCTCAGACTAAAACCAGTGATGAGCAATTCAAGGGGAGGGAGGGTGTCTTTTATTCTTATGGAGTATTTCTTGTTCTTTGAGTATTTGGGAAATTTCCTTCTATTCCTAGAGGGATCACTACCTGAAGTGTTTTGCCAATGCCTCTTTCCAAGAGCTGAGAGAGAATGAATGGCCCAGAGTCATTTGACTGATTTAATTTTTACCTAAGGCAGAACTGAATCTCATATTTTTCTGGTTTCTTGTCTAGTTCCTTAACACTACACCAAACAGCTCTCTAAAATATTCAGCTAACTGGTCATAAACAAATTAATCACATGAATGAATGAATGAATGAATGAATGAATGAATGAATGAACGAACGAGCATTACAAAAGAGAATATATATAACTGCTATTTTGGGGCTATTGGAAACAGACATGCAAATAATGTTAAAAAGAAAACACAGATTGAAGAATGGATGCTCAGATATTAGTTTAAACTAAATTGATTTAGGTAATCTTTTGATTTGCAGTAATCTTAATATGTGTGCATTCAAAATATGCATGCTACTCCTCCTTGCATTTGTAATATTAATTTCTCATAAGAACCAAAACTAAGTATTTCAGACTCTTAAATTCTGTAGATTTCAACCCAAGTTTCTTATGTCCAAACAAAATGTCAAAGACTGGGCTATGAGCTTTGGTTTATTCAGTGAAGTTTCTGAAACTCCTTTCTAAGCATTCCTTCTTAATTTGCTGCTCAGCAAGTTACTCCAAATATTGGATGAGACTGGGTGTGGTTTCTATATCATGAATGGATCTCTCCTAGAATCTAGGTGGAGAAAACAATCTTAGTATAGATGCAAACATCTGTATGGAATACAAATATCATTTTGATCCCAGTTGCAAACTGCAATTTGAATTACAACTTAAGTTTGCAGTTTCAAAAACATCCCACGAGTTGAAAGGAAGTTCCCCTTGCCTTAAACTCATATTATTAGTAATAGGAATAAGTGAATGGTCTTCAAAATTTAATATTGAAAGAGAAATTGAAAATTGAATTTGCTGCAGTCGAAACTTACTGAGTGGAGAAACAAGCTTACCAAAGTAACTATAATGGATGGGAAACAGGAAAGGATAGCATAAAGAGAGGATGTAAGATAAATATGTAGGCAAAAATTAGCTGGGTCTTAGAGTGGGAAAGGAAGAAGACAAGCTATAAAAACATCTATAAGAGGAAATGGCTAGGCAGGAAAACTTAACTAAACTGAAAACCAGGGAAGAACCTATTGTTCTAAGGAGCCCAGAACTCAAAACCAACAATTGAATATGTCTGATATTTTATATTATTAATGTACATGTGATGTTTGATTTAGTATGTAGCAGGAAAGGGGCGTTGTCTTACCTGAACGCCTTTTCTCAGCACGGAGATGGAGGATCCACCCATGGGTTGAGACTGTATTCCTGCCCAATCAGATCAAGTCAGCCAAAGTTGTCACGCCCTGTCCCTGGACCTATGCCCAGTCTTGATGCGAGCGTAGCCCTTGACTGATCGATGACGTACTGGCTCATACACTAAATACCTACAATGCTGAATAACATCCTATAAAGAGGGAGGGAGGTGGATCCTCCATCTCCGTGCTGAGAAAAGGCGTTCAGGTAAGACAACGCCCCTTCTCCAGCACTGGAGATGGAGGATCCACCCATGGGACATACCAAAGCCTACTGTCCCTGAGAGAGGGAAACAGACTGGTCCGGTGTGGCACTTTGGCATACTACTTGCTGGAGGACCCTCCTACCAAATGAGGCCTCCGCCGAGGCAAATTTATCGACCTTGTAGTGCCGAATAAAAGGAGATGGAGTGGACCATGTGGCCGCTCTACAAACCTCCTCGATGGTCGCTTGAGTGTTCCAAGCCGCAGATGTAGAGGCACTCCGTGTGGAGTGCGCTGTGACCCCTCGTGTAACCGGCAATGACTCCGCTCTATATGCCTCGATGATGCACGCCCTAATCCACCTGCCAATGGTGGAAGAGGAAACCTTCCTACCCTTGGAAGAGGGGTGAAAGGAGACAAACAGGGCTTCTGATGTGCGGAAATCCGCTGTCCGTGCAATATAGTAACGGAGCGCCCTGCGGACATCTAAGCAATGCCATTGCTGTTCCAAAGTACACGTTGGCCTAGGACAAAAGTCCGGTAGGACAACCTCCTGGCTCCTATGAAAGAGCGAATTCACCTTTGGGACAAAGGTAGGGTCCAGACGGAGAACCACACGGTCCGGGTGGAGAATGCACAGATCCTTACGGACCGACAGTGCCGCCAGCTCTGATATACGTCGGGCCGACGTGATGGCCCCTAAGAAGGTTACCTTGTGTGACAGGTGGGTCATATCGCACGATGCTAATGGTTCGAAGGGCGCCCTTGTTAGAGCCCTAAGAACCCGGGGCAACTCCCAGGAAGGATATCTATGTACTGTCGGTGGCCTGATGTTAGCTGCTCCCTTAAGAAAGGAGCGTAGCAGTGGGTGTTGAGCTAACGACCCTCCGTGTTCCCAGGCGAGAACAGTAGAGAGCGCCGCTAGTTGCCTACGTAAGGTATTAGGGGCCAAACCTTTGACCAAGCCGTCCGACAAATATTCCAAGATATTAGGAATATTGAGTCGTGAGAGAGACAACTTATGTCTGTCGCACCAAACACAAAAGTTTTTCCACGTTGCCTCATAGATGCGATTCGTGGACGGGCGACAGGATGCCTGTATAACTTCAATGACCCTTACAGAGCAAGATTGCCTCGACAAATAGTTGCGCTCAAGTGCCAGACGGCTAGCTGCAGCCACTGGGGATCCGGATGCAGAATGGTTCCCTGACTGAGTGATATCCTGTCTGGCGGAATCTTCCACGGATCCGTCTTAGAGAGACCCAGCAGGTCGGCAAACCACGGTCTCCGTGGCCAATACGGGGCTACCAGTAGAATCTCCGCGTCTTCCCGGAGTAGTTTGCATACCACCGCCGGAAGAAGAGGGAGAGGTGGGAAAGCATACAGCAGACCCCGAGGCCACGGAGAGCGCAGCGCGTCTATCTGCTCCGCTCCCTGAGACGGAAAGCGGGAGAAGAAGCGGGGTAGCTGGGTGTTGGCCGGTGAGGCAAATAGGTCCACTAAAGGTAGCCCAAAGCGGTGGCAAATCTCTTTGAAGACCCTCGGGTGAATCCTCCACTCTGAGTGGTCTATTGTCGCCCTGCTCAAGACATCTGCCTGGGTATTGTCTTTCCCCGAGATGTGCTCGGCCCTGATGGACGCGAGATTGTGCTCCACCCAGGTCCCCAATATTAATGCCTCGTTCAGAAGTATTCGAGAATGAGTGCCCCCCTGCCTGTTTACATGGGCCTTGGCCGTCATGTTGTCCGTGAGGACCAACACATGACACCTTCGGACCTGGCTGTGGAAGTGAAGGAGAGCCAAATGTACCGCCCTCAGTTCCAACCAGTTGATATCGTGGCGGAGGTCTGAGTGAGACCAACGCCCCTGAGCCCAATGGGAGCGAAGATGCGCCCCCCAACCAAAGAGGCTGGCATCGGTCGTGAGGAGGAGCCTCTCCGGCTCCTTGAACAACGACCCTTTGAGGACGGCTGGGGACAGCCACCACTTGAGGGAAAGCGAGGTCTGAGATGGAAGCCTCACCCTTGCCTGAGAGGCACTGATGTTCCATCTCTGAAAGGGGAGTAGAAACCACTGCAATTCCCTGGAGTGGAGCCTGGCCCACGGCACTATGTCTATGGCCGATATCATCTGTCCTAGTACCCTGGAAAGGTTGAGTAGAGAAACCTTCTGCCCCTTGCGTACTTGGATGGATTTTCTCAGGTTGGTCAAACGTTCCTGAGACAGATACACCCGGCATTCCCTGGTGTCTATGATGGCCCCTAAATGCAATAGTCGAGTCGTGGGGACCATATGACTCTTGGGGAAGTTTACCGAGAACCCGTGATCCTGGAGCAACTGCACTACCCGGTCGAGATCCTGTCGCGCCGAGTGGGCGGAGGTCGACTGGATCAGGATGTCGTCCAGGTAGCACTGGACCCTGATCGGTACCATCCGTAGGTGAGCTGCCAGGACCGCCAGGATCTTGGTAAACACCCTGGGGGCCGACGAGAGGCCAAAGGGTAGAGCTCTGTATTGATAATGCTCTCCCTTGTAACTGAACCGTAGAAACCGCCGGTGATCGACCAAGATGGGGATATGGAGATACGCTTCTGTGAGATCGATGGATGTCAGGAAGTCTCCCTTTCTCACGCTCCCCAAAATGGAGCGGAGCGTCTGCATCTTGAATTGTTGATATTTTATATGATGATTCAAATTTTTTAGATCCAGGATGGCTCTCCACCCTCCTGACGGTTTTGGAACGACAAAGAGGATGGAGTAAAATCCCCGACCTCTCTGTTCCACTGGAACGGTTTCTACGGCCCGTATCTCCAGAAGATGCTGGATGGCCTGGCTCATCAGAGTTCTTTTGGCTAGGTTTCGGGGGAATGGGCAAGAAATGAACCTGTTTACAGGTGTGGAGATGAACTGCAGGTAGAGGCCGGACCTTATTGTGTTCAGCACCCACTTGTCCGTGGAGGTGGCCTCCCATTGGTGGAAGAATAGCGACAGCCTGCCCCCTATGGGAGGTCCCGTTGCCGGGGAGTCACCTGGAGCGACGAAATGGCCGGCCGCTCCCACGAAAGGGGCGCTTCCCCTGGTTGCCCTGGTACTGTTGCCTGGCTTTGCTCGCCGGCCTGTCGAATTGCCCCTCCTGTCGGTCCGGTCTGGGTGGAAAGGGACGAAAGGAGTTTGAATAATTGTATCTATTCCCCCCCCCCGAAAGGACTGCCTATGGGAAACATAATTTTGCCTCTTGTCAGATTTCCTGAGGATATGGTTGAGCACTTTGCGCTTATCCTTATTCTCTGAGAGATAAGGAGTCAAAGCCTCACCGAATAATTTACCCCCCTGGTACGGGGCAGAGGACAGATGCCACTTGGATTTGGCATCGGCTTGCCAATGCTTGAGCCAAAGCATGCGTCGACTGGTGATCCCTGAAGCCATAGCTCTGGATGCAAACTTGGTCGCCTGGAGCGTAGCATCCGAGGCGTATTCCATTGCTGCAACCATCTTACTGATGTCCTGTTGGGATCGGACATCATCTTTGGGGGTGCGAGCCTGAAGTTGTTTTAGCCAACGGTGGGCGGCTCTAGTGAAGAACGACGCTGAGGTCGCTGCCCTAATGGCCCAAGCGGATGCCTGGTGAATCCTTTGAAAGGATAACTCGCACTTACGGTCCTCCGACTTCAATGCTTCTGACACATCCCCAGCTATGGCTGTTGGGGAAATCAATGGTCCGAAAGGCTCGTCCACCGCAGGGACCTCCAGCGCTTCCTCCAATTCCTTGGCCACGTTGAACAGCTTTTTGTCCGTGGCACTCGGAAGGGGAAAGGAGGCCGGTAGCGCCCATTGCTTCTTTACCGCAGTTAGAAACATGGGCGGACATGGGATCCGGTGCTGAGCTGCCACCGGTTCAATAAAATTTGGATCAAGATCCGAATCGGGAGCAACAGTAGTCGCTGTGAAAGGGGGCTCAGAACCACGGTGTGCGGTGGAAGAGACCTTGCGGAGCAATGTCACAAATGCCGAAGAGTGGAACATTCCAGTGGGCGCCGGAGCGTCCGCCGACTGTTCCTCTTCCTCAGACATCGGAAACTCCTGGTCAGAGCCCTGATCAGGTAGCGACAAACCCTCAGAATACAAGGATTCAGCCGGGGAGGAGGGGCCGGACTGAGGCTCTTCTGTCTGATGATGGGTAGGAGGGGAAACTATGACTGGAGGGTTAGGAACTGCCTTAGCGTTCAGAGCGCGGTCCACTGCCTGAGCAATCAACATGGACAATCGCTCCTCTGATGGGAAAGAAAGCTGTTCGGTCTGGCGAAGCCCAGCCGCTGTGGGTGTGAAAGTGGCCTCTGGTATACGTTGAGGCACCTGAGTAACTGGGATCTGGGGCTCCTGCTCCTGCCCCCCCGTATGAGCATTGTCCAGACGGGCTATTTTTTGCGCCCTAGAAAACTCTCTTTCCAGAGCTTGGTGTCTCCTGGTGGTGTGCTTATCTGCACCCTTTAATGTCTTCTTCGCAGATTTTACCTTAGTATTTTGTGCAGTTCTGTCGGATCCCTCCAGATGAGTTGGCATAGAGCTCACGACGGCCAGAGAAGGTGACACGACCTCCTTCTCGAGGGAATCCATACTCTCCATCCTCTGATAGCGCAGGGGCTCAAGCGGGGGCCTCCGGTATCTAGAGGGAATTATCACCTTGGGTGCGGCCGGACGCAATTCCAAAGGACATCAGGGACCCAGGTACTGATGCAATCACAGGCAACGACAGACACGCAATGGGAGTGCCTGGTGCCCGGAATAAACGTGTCACTAACAAGGACCGGTGCTCTGATGGGTCACCGTGGGTCCGCCGAAAAGTACAGGAAGTAGCTGAATCTAATACACGCCCCAATACTTTCAGTGAGTATAGAATTATGGTAAGCAGCACAAGAACAGGGCTGCAGGCTACCTAACAAAGGCAGCCAATAATTTTTTTCCCAGGAGGCACCAAGCTGGGGAAAAAAAGGGTTTGCTAAACCTCTGCTCTTATTGCGGTCAAATTTTAATAGAAATCAGTCCTCAGAATTTGGGGCCTGAGTGAGAAGAGATGTATGAACCGCCCACCTGCAGACCACCAGGCCTGCTCCAGGAGGGCTCCCCCTGAAATCTAGTTACAGTATAAAATGGCGGCCGCGCCTAAATAACGGCCGAAAATGAAATATCTGGGTTCCCTGAACAACGGGCCCATGTGGCCGCCCGATCAAAATGGCGCCCACGCCCGAATCACAGTCCCGTAAGTAAGGGAGGATCCCCGTGAGATGGGAACGGGAACCGCTCAATTCCAGCGAGTTAGGAGGATCAGCAGCCTGTTCGTAGCTAATCCCCCTAATTTCCGATAAATTGAATGAATTCGCAATCGCGTGGTCCCCAAAATGGCGGCTGCACGCGCGAAAAAAAGGCGATCGGCTTGAGGGCCTAGGAACCGACTTGTTTCCTGCTGGAAGGCACGTTGTGCCCTGAGAGGCCAAAAAACGCCGCCACCGCTCAAATGAGGCCTGCGATCAGCCACGGAAGAGCCGATCGGCTTCGTTTGGGGCGCGCACGCTTTTTTTCAAAAGTCCGCCGAAAATGCTTCTGCGGCCTGGTAATTTGTGTCCTAAGAGGCCCTATCGTCACCGGGCTCGCAGCCGCGAGCTCCGGAAGGATCCCTGGGATCTAACGGCCGTTAGATCCAGCAACAAATCTCGCCTGAAAGAGTTCCTGGGGGGAGGGAAAAAAGAAGGGACCCCCTTCTGTCTTCCTATGATCCTGCTCCCCCCACTACAGAGCTGAAATTAAAGAAAAAAGGTAAGATCTGGGGCTAGCTTTAGCCAATTAAATTTAGATAAGGGATTCTAATTATGAAAGGGTAACAGGAAGGAGATGGAAAATTCACCCAAGTCTAGACTGTGCCAAGGAGCCAGAGTTGTACGTCCTGTCCATGGGCAAGATCAAGTCAAGACTGGGCATAGGTCCAGGGACAGGGCGTGACAACTTTGGCTGACTTGATCTGATTGGGCAGGAATACAGTCTCAACCCATGGGTGGATCCTACATCTCCAGTGCTGGAGAATAGGTAGGAGATGGTCAGAAAGAATGTAACCTCATAGTACCTCAGCCAATGGGGAAAGAGGAGGAATATGGCGGCCGGGACAGGGTTGTATAAAGGAGAGAATATTTTGGATTGAAACTTTGGAGAGAATCAAGCTTTGATAGCTTCTCTCCCCGCTTATTGCAATAAACGAAACAAAAGGCCTTCAATGTGTCTTGGCTGGTTATTGGTCAGGCGAGCTTGCCTCTGGTCACAAAGGAAAGTAGCCAGGAGCACATAACATTAGTAATTTTTTTATAAAAAATATGCAAAGCTGTAGTGTAAAAATGCATAGAAGGATGCTTTGGCAAATAGATTCATTTTCAAACTCATTTTCAACTGAAATTGACCAAAAAAGGAGAGATAAAAGATATAGTAGCTGGGCATGGGATGACATGAGAAAGAGATACTTAGCTACGGTATGTGGACCTTCTCAGTTAATCCAGCTGCAGATTGTACAGTGAAATTTCTTTGCAATAACCTTCCTACTTGTCATAGATTGTCTTTGGTATTACTATGCAATATGCTTTCCAGGATTCACAAACAGAGAACATGAAGTCTCTATTCAAGACTTCAAATAAAGTCTTCTTTTATTTGAATTCCTAACCTCCAGGCATTTGAAATGCAGTCTCAGTACTGTAAGCCTAAATATAGCTATAAGAGATCTTTTCACATAATTCTTTGCAGTGTAATACAGTCTTTTGCAAACCAATTTATTTTCTTGGCATTTTTTGTCTGTTCCTCTTTTACTTACTGAGCAATGAATAAAAGGATTATCAAGAGATTAGGAACATTTTTTTAAAATGTTGTGTTTATTATTAATTGTGCTTGCTTAAAAATTCAGTGATGTGAATATTAATGTTCTGAAATATATTTTAGAAAAGTGTATAAATTAGAAATGAAAAGGATGAATGGAGAGACGCTTCTAGTCTTAAATATTGTCAGTCATATATAATAATCTCTTCCAAACCCCGAAGAAAGCTTCTTGGTAACTAGTTCAAAGAACATAGCTAGGGCAAAAAATGGATGTAGCATTAAACATGGATTTGCATTTGATATATAATCATTTAATGTGTGCCTATGCTTTTGTGAATCTGAGTATGTATGGAAAAGAATTTAATCCCTTCCCTTAGTAACTTCAGTGATGAATAGAGTGGAGTGACAGAAATCCAAACCTCCAGTAGACAGCAACAAAGAATGAGTGTTTTTGTGCCTTTTTGCTGCCATTTAGTGGGTGTCTCATTTTTGCAGTCCTTAGTCTTGAAGCAATCCAGACTCACTGGATTGCTTTTGAAAAAATAACAATGGTATCAATGGAAGTTTCCTGCTATTATAAATAAGAGCTTAGGAGAACAATTGTAACCAACAAAAAGGAAAGGATTATATTTTACTTTTTACTTGTCATTCTCCCCAACCATAACAGCTATTAAACATATTCATAGAACCATTTACAATTCCAACAAGTTTAACTGGTACCAGTAATTCTATTTTCCATGATTAGATTTAAAACCAGGTAGATGGCCATAGGAATTGGCTGGAGACTTGTATTGCATGTGGGGATTTGCACAGAACAGAATGTGAAACAGAACAAGCATGAAGAATCACCTTCTGCAAACCAAATCCAGCCCACCTTCTTTACTTCTTCAAGCTCACTTTTTTTTCTACTAAATTGAAATTTTAATCAGTTGAATGAATTGCTGAGCATAGGGGCAGGGGGGTTAAGGTTCGTGGGAAGATGATTCTAGGGTGAAACGTAGCATGAAAACATAGTTGACTGCCTGAGTGACCAGTAAGTATGTACCTTGGCAACTCGCAGTTGAATGTCCAGTGTTCCCTACTGGGATATGTCCCTGATATGTGTGTCTGAATGCCAATTTATCTCTTTGCTGAGAAGGGCTATTTATTCCTGATGATATCTTGGGTGACAAAAAAGATAATAATTTTCTGTTAAAGAAACAGACTCTTGTGTTTGATTGATATCTTAAAGAAATCATGTCCTAAAACAGTAGCCTGTGCTTTTATCATTTTTCTTGGTCAATTATCAAGAGATTTTTTAATATTATGTATAGGTAACTATCATAGGAAAAACATTCCTTTCTCACCCTAGTGCAGGGGTAGGCAACCTTGGCTCTTTTATGACTCGTGGACTTCAATTCCCAGAATTCCTGAGCCAGCAATGCTGGCTCAGGAATTCTGGGAATTGAAGTCCACGAGTCATAAAAGAGTCAAGGTTGCCTTCCCCTGCCCTAGTCCATAATTTATTTCTGTTTCACTGGTTCTGCTTCCTCATAACTGGCAGCCATCCTGATTATAATTCAGTTATAGTTTCAGTCTGCTGTAAACAAACATTTTTAAAAAATAAAAATAAAAATCTTTTATTAGTCATGAAGGACACCGAGATTTATCTTGGGAAAATGTGTTGAAAATAAACCAGGATGCATAAATCACTTTAAATGTAAGCCTGGATTTTTCAGCTGTGTATGCTGTAACTGTCTGGGTTTTGGATACAAAATGGGCTCTTGCTTCAAATTTTACTTACCCTGCCTTCTCTACTTACGTTTATATTTTCTCTCTTTTTTGCATATCTCTTGTTTTCAGTTTATTGCATTTTAAAAACAAATTGTATTTGAATTTATATTTCTCTGTCTTAAGCTGTTTTAATATGTACATTTAAATAAAAAAATAACAGGTTTTCTAGTTTAAGGATTGTACATTGTATAGCCTTAATATTATTTTGAATGGTAGTACTTGCACATGTAGTGCAGATCATTTACACAATTAAATTGCAGAGTACTTCTCTTGCCATCAGTTTTCTTCTGTTTATTATGTCTGGACAGTGGAGTTGCCAAGGCATGGAGCCAGGCTTATTTTGGAGAGGGCTCGGGTCCTGTGCTACTGGATGAAGTACGCTGTACAGGAAATGAGTTGTCTATAGAACAGTGCCTAAAGAGTTCCTGGCAAGAACACAACTGTGGCCATAAAGAGGATGCAGCGGTTTCATGCACTCCTCTGGCAGGTATGCAACAAAGGAATCACTTTTCTGAACCAGAATCACTGCATGAGTTAAGATTAATTGACACAAAGTGGTTGAATATTTTTTGACCTCTTTCAACAATAGAGAAGGTAACATTTCTGGATGCAGACCAAAAGCCTCATTCTGACTTCCAGAATGTATTGGCCACATTTAAAAACAAGCATGAAAGGAAATGCCTCTGTCTGATGAGGGAAAAACTTGCCATGCCTCCTAATGTAACATAATTGCAGGGAGGACGAATGGAAGTTCAGTATCAACATCTGTGAACATCTCTGCAACTTCTGTTTATCTTCTCTTTAGCATATCCTGTATTTAACCTAAACATTTTCAAGCACCTGCTGATTTTTTTTAAAGGACGATTGGCTTTCCTAAAAGTTCTCCATGATTTGAAAATTTAAATAACTTAGTAATGGAGTAGCTCTGGTTCTGTGAACTCTGAAGAAGTTCCTGTCATTTACTGTAAAAATATTCTGGTTTTCCCTGATCGTTTTGTGTCTTATTTAACCCAATTACAGTCCTTAAGCAGTGTAGAGTAGGAAGTGAAAGGACATTTGTTTGTGTGGGATTTAACAGAGCACAGAAAAGCACAAGTTAAAGATATCCTCTCTTTTACTTTTGTCTGCACAATTTTGTCCTGTAAATTATGAGCATCTGGGATGAGGAATTACATCTTTTATATTTATATAATAATAATTATGCAGAAATGCCTGGGTAGACACAAAACCAAACCAATGCATTCTAATTTTATTAAAATATTTATAGCAGGAAATTCAATATCAGGGTGTTCCTCTAACCTTCTGTTTTCCATTTAAATGATGTGAAAAGTTATTATCTAGCCTATAACTGTTCTATTTTGCAGTGCACTTTCTTTTCTGCAATAGTTACATACTAAAATACATTCTTATTTTGAATGCCACAGATGGTGCAATTCGACTAGTTGCTGGAAAAAGCAATGAGGGACGGCTGGAGGTGCTTTATAATGGACAATGGGGCACAGTCTGTGACGATGGATGGACTGAATGGAATACGCAGGTGGTTTGTCGACAACTGGGCTTTAAGTAAGCTCCATTTATGTGAAGCTACTAATGATTATGCAGAGCAATGCTGATAATACTTCAGTGAATTGCACTGCTTTGCTTCTTTGCTTTCTGATCAAAATCTAATTGTTTAATACTGTGACCTTGGAAAACTACAACAAAAAAGAGCGAAAATTAATAAAAAAATGCTAACTCTGGTTGGAAAAAAGGGCAAGAATTGTTATCTTTATTTACTTATTTTTGCAGCATGAACTTGTCTTTTCTGTATTACAAATTGTACAGCTTGTCTTTTCTGTATTACAAATTGTAATAAGTGAACAACTTGTCATGATAATATTTGGATTCTAATATTAACACAGAAATTGGGACCATAATTGAGGAAATACAGAGCTGAGGATTGCTATGCTTTGGGCAAGCAACCTGGACTTTTGTAAGATCATTTTATTTTTATGTAATTATTAATCAACTTTATGTAGCAATCCATTTCATAGAAAGTGACTCTGGGTGGCATACAGCAATCCAGTAAAACAATAGAAATATAAAACAGTCATCTAAAACCATTAAAAATCAATAAAGACAAAACTAAGAAAGAATAGGCAGAGGAATATTAACAATAAAGGAACTACCTCAATAATTCACCCATCTCTTGGGTCCTGAGACTTGCTGGCATAACCAGGTCTTGATGACCTTCAAAAGCTCCAGAGTGATGAGGGGAAAAGATTCCACAATGTGGGCACCATAGCAGAAAGGGCCCATTGCCAAATGAAGCTTGGAAGCCGTAACAAGCCCATTCTATTGGATCTGGTGGGATAGGCAGATTGAATCAAAAAGAGACAAATAACTTCAAATAATCTGGTCCTATACTATGTAAGTTTTTAAAGGTAATACCAGCACCTTGAATTGGACCTGAAAACAAAATTCCTACAATCCAGACTTCATACTAGATATATTCCAAAATGTTGAACTCTCATTCACTCTCTCACAGTATTCATACATTGCTCTAAAACATAATTTGATTTATTTCATTTTGGCTTAAAAGCATAGTGTGCAATCCCAGCTATTTTCATTTGAAAATCCTGATTTATGGCTTTGCATGATGTACATCCCAGCCAACTGCAGTTTATTCAATAGATTGTTGTTAGCAATTTGACTTCTGGCTAGCTAAGGTCACTGATTTAATGCTTATGCCTTATTAAACCCTACAGAGAAAATTCACAGTGCAGAAGAAAGGAATGAGGAGAAAATATATATATGTGGTTAATTTAATGTATTACATTTATGAACACAGTTTAAAGAAGTAGTTAAGCAACCAGTAGCATTGCATTTATAGCAGATATCAATGGTGAAATATGGTGTTAGAATAATATATTGATTCTGAGCCTTAATAAATATAGCCATGGATTCTACTAACAAGCCTAATTTAAAAGTGAAAAAAAAATATTCAATAGATTTCAATGAAATCAAGACTGATCATGGAATATATTTATAGTATGTATTATAACTGTGTAAGTGCTAATGTCTATGTAAACAGGAATGGGAAAATGGTTTCAGAACGCTACTTAGAAGAAAATACAGGACCTATCTGGCTGGATGACATTACCTGCTCTGGAAAAGAGTTTAACATTCTACAATGTTCTAAGGGGGAATGGGGACAGCATGATTGCAGCCACCAGGAAGATATTAGTATAAATTGCTATCGAGATAATGACAGCCACAAAGCCTTGTTAGGTAAACTGCCTTTTGTTTTATTTGTTTATTCATCATATATGCAGAACTGCCCATCTCACAAGAAAGGAACTCTTTTTTTACATGGACGTCTGGTTCCAAAAGATTTAAGGATGTTTGGGAGGAGAGACTGAAAAATTAGTCTGAAAATCAGATATCTTCCAATTGTGTTGAAACTATTGCCCTTGGAATTCTCATTCATCATGGAGTTTCTTGTCCTATTGCATTTGGAGAACACCAGCTGGGGAAACAAATGATTAGCAAGCAGAGATCTCCATTTCCAATACTGGATTTTCCAGTTAAATAAGAGAGTCCTTATCTAACTCTCTCCCCCTCCCTCCGTCTGTCCCTCCCTCCCTTCTCTCTTCCAGCCATAAAAGAATATATGTTGTCCATGCATTAGGAGGTATTAAAAATATAGAGAAGGCTTTCTAGTTTATTCTAACTAGCCTGAAGGTCTTAAATGTAGCAAAAGACTAAAGTTTAAAAATGTACACAAACAGTTAGGGTAACTTAGTGTGAGCATCTCTTACCCTAACAAAACATCTGTTGAATATTTCTTAATCCCACAGCTATATCTTCAAGCATATTGTTAAAGAATTAAGTCTACTATAAAATTAAAAACCTGAATTAAAGCTTCAAAATTATTTCCATAGCCGTGTTTCTTTGTCTGCTCCTGAATCTCTTCACTGCTTTCTTTTTATACTTTCTAATATCCCAAATGTGTTATTATCCAATAGCATGTCTATGTAGGGGAGACAAAGTATATTTCCAGGAATGGAAAATTTAAACTCAGAATACAGGAATTCACATCTTGGTGCCAGTTTACATAAACACATGGATTTGTGTTGCAGTGCTCATAATACATAAAACTGAATCTGTCTGGAAATCAAAATGGTATGTTATCTTTTGGTTAAATAGCTCCACATGGTAAAAATCCTTTTTCAGTACTGAGACTTATACTACTTTTATAGTTCTCAAACAATATTCCAAGTAGTAAAAGTCAGTTCACTAAACATGAACTTTTCTATATTTTATGCCCTGTGTTGTATATAAGTATTTACATTATACAGCATGATTTTCCTAAAGCGAGCCTTTTATTGATGTGCAAATAAATTAATAAAAGTTGCAGAAATCAGAGGATCATTTAATTTGATTTCTATTATAAATGTTTCCAATGAATTAAACCTTGACAAATATATTGCCACATTGTTTCTTCTTTTTCTGAATCAGATTTTCTAAAAATAGTAGCTCCATTAAACAGAATTCAGTTGGGTAAAAATAAATAAAACATTTATAAGAGCATAAAGATTTCCAGAATTAATTTGAGAATATTCACCCACTACTTCACTCTTTCATAAAGGCTGATCAGTTTTGCTCTAGCTTAATATTTATGAATTAGGTAAACAATTGCTTACTTATGAGAGCTGATTAACGTGGTTACTTTTAATGTGTTATGATTGCAAGTATATTTTTACATTAAAAACAGTTACGTATAACCATAACTGAGACCACATTCACTTCATGGCACCATGTGTTGGCATGCATAAATGTTGTCTGAGCAGTGTAAGAGTATCATGAGCAGTCAGCCTAGAAATTTTAGTATTCCAGGACTGAGATGCTTGGACATTCAAAGATTATTGGAGTCCAAATATCAACTCAGCCAGCAGGATCGTGATCAAAATTAGGAATAATGGTCAGGAGAGCTGAAATCCAGCAGCTTCTGAAATGTATTGACAGTCTCTGCTCTATGTATTTATCAGAGAATATTCACTTTATTTTATTTTTAGTAGACGTGTATACAATTGTCTTATAAAATATACGTTAACAGGTTTCAGAGAAAAAGAAAACATTAAAAGGGAAGAACTGTATATCCTTGGAATCTCAGTAAATAGAAAATTCTTGGTTGTTTTTGTTTGTTAATGCTCAGTTTAAAAAGTTGATTTTTTAATTTTCTAAATATAATAAAATCATAGTAATGGAAGACTTTCCTATAATACTTTACTGCTAGATTTTGGAGGAAAAGTATAGTATAATATTGTAGGAAGTCAGCATCCCCCTCCTAGAGAAGGAAATATTTGGGGGGGATATTAAAAAAAAAGCAGAACATTATATTCCCCCAAAGGAATAATGGAGGGGGAAAAAAATCTTAAAAGGCTTTTCTGCCCAGGTTTCCCCAGGCAGAAACTGAGCAGGCCAGCTCTGTAGAAATGCAGATTTGATAATCCTATTCAGAAAGACTAGGCCAGTGATGGCGAACCTTTTAGAGACCGAGTGCCCAAAAAACACCCCGCCCCCAGCCCACCCGTGCTCCACCTCTGCCCTGCGCAGCTGCAGGGCCACTCATCACCTCCACGGCCCACTGCAGCAGATCGCCAGGTGGCCTTGCAGTGCCATGGCAGCCACGCCCTCCGCCTGCACCCCACAGCATCATCTGCACGCGATGGGGCGCAAGGGCAGAGTCTTGTCCCTGCTGCCCGGCTGCTATGTCCTTGGCTGCACTGCTTCATGCGGGCCGTGCCTGGGGGAGACTCTCCTCCAGGGGGGCTGCTGGTGAGGAGGGGGCTGTGGGGGGAGGCGGGGCTGGGGCAATGGAGTGAGCGCCCACAGAAAGGGCTCCGAGTGCCACCTCTGGCACACGTGCCATAGGTTCACCACCACTGGACTAGGCCATCTATTCATAAGCAGAATGCCCTCAGCCACAGCCCCAGTGAAGCAGAACATGACCGTTAGGACATAATAGGATTAACCCACCACCATTAGAATACCAAAAGCTCAGATCAAAGTACATGACACAGGAACAGGAGCAACCTCAAACAGGAACAACTCCAAACACAAAACCCCAAAAAGGTATAAAAACCCACCCACTCCAAGCTTCAATTTGTCAGCCACCCCAGAAACATGCTGCTGTCATTGAAGTTTCTGGCAACTAAATAAACTGAACATTCTTTCCTAAGCAGTCTCCATTTTATTTATTCCCGGCTTGGACTGGACCCTGATGATTTTTTTTCAACAATATAAGGCATTAATTATGTTTAATAACCCCTTGTGTAATGTTGATAACTTTTGACTTTTAATATTCTCTGAAAGAATAGTAAAGAAATAATAACTTTCTGAAAGATAAAATATAATGGAACCAATTTTGTTTTTATTTTTATTTCCCATTGAATGTTGAAAACCTTTATGAGTGAATGTTCAGGCCACTTAGCTGACAGGCAAAATGCAAAATAAAACAACTTTACCAAATCATAGATATGAATGTGTTCTGGTTAGTGTAAATGATTACAACATGCACATATTTGCCTGACATTTTGATATGTGTTATCTGAAAAATAAATTTTATGTATGTAATTGCTGATCATATATTATTATTATTTTTGTTTGGGTTTCCCAAGCCTTTACATTTAAAATGTTTTATTTGTGCACTCTAGTTTGCAACCTTATATTTGCAAGCAAATATAAAATTGATATTTTTTAAAAAAATAAATGTTAATTCGTTTGTCAGATTTCAAGGTTTTTGTTATAGATTCAGAGAACATATTTTTCCCATATGGCTATATAAATTGGAATGTTTATTTCTAGATAACAACTTTCCTTGAATGTTTTGAGACTGTTTCTACTGTGCGTCTATGTCAATAGTTATTAATCTATTCCCAGGGCCTCCTATCAGATTGATGGATGGTGAGAATAAGAAAGAGGGCCGAGTGGAGATCTATATTAATGGCCAGTGGGGCACAATTTGTGATGATGGATGGTCTGATAAGGATGCAGCTGTGGTATGTCGACAACTAGGCTACAAGTAAGAGATCAGTTTTCAGAAATCAGAGTATAATCTATTCTTTGTGCCAGATTAATAGCTTAACATATTGATAATTTCATATACTAAGATAAATGCTGTGTTTTCATTTTACTGCTTTGTCATTTTAATATTGTCTTAATAGTAAAAATAGGAATTTATGGGGAATAGGAAATTGAGGCATATGGCCAAATAAGAGATTTCTGTGGCGTATTAACTAAGCAACATGGGAAACCAGGTGGAAGTTCAAGAAAATTATCTTTAAAAATTAAGGACTTTTGTATCATTTTTTTTGTTGCTTATTGAAAAATATCTAAGCAGTGAGTGAAAGGAAAGTGGACCTGTGAATCTGTTTTGATTATAATACCTAAGTATAAGCAATGCTTGTTCAGAATGAATAACTTCCCTTTAGAAAATTGAATAATTGAAGCTTTTAATGGATAATAAAAAAAATATTTAGTTACTTTAACACACATACACACATACAAACTCTTACATTACTGCCTGCATTTCATCATCATCTTTTAAAAGTCTATTTTATATACAAAATTTAAAAAATGTGAACAGCTGTAGGGGAATTATATAGTTGTATACAAAAAGTTGTTTACAATCCTTTGAATATCTGCAATCAGTATAAGGTTAAGAGTAACGGGAGAATTTTCCAAACAAGAAGAGATCTCCTGTGTATTGTCTTAGTCTATAAATGCAGATCATACAGATCAACACTTGTGGGCAGTTTAGTTCTAAGCACTGGACTACTGGAATTTTAATGAACTCTGTTTTCTTTATTGCTTTTATAAAATCAGCCTTAAGTAAACATAATTGACTAAATTACATAAAAGATCTATATTAGTAAAAATATTTGAATTATAAAACATTTTAGTGCCTAAAATGTTAACATTTTAATACTTAAGATAGTAATTAGTTTTATTGTGGCATCATTTCCTTCACTGGGACTAAGGCAGGGGATTGTACAATAGAAGAGCTAAAGCTATGGGGTGATTAATTCCTTTTTATTTTAATAATGTACTTTGCTTGCTGCAACTATATGCATAAAAAGTTTCTCTGAAAAATCTTCAGTTAAAATGCTTTATACATTGTACAAACCAACCTGTCTCTTGAGATGCTTTTAGTTTATAAAAGATAGAAGTATATATGGTAGTATTATGTCATAATAGTAACTGAGAAACTAGTGATAAAGCAGGCTGTGTTATATTTCCAATTATGCCACATATCCTTCATTTACAAATAGTATTACTGGAGCTGATATTATTGAATAAATAAATAAATTTCTGCAGATTTGAGATATAATCTAACACAACTATTATATTTGATCAAATGACCCATTAATGAATGATACCATGTTATCAGATTATTTATAGCCTAGTTCTTATTTATAGCAAGTAAAGTGATGACTATTTTTTCAGATCTACAGATAACAAAAACTATTATTATTCCTTGCAAGATAAAATGATTACAGAATATTAATTAGACATGTATCCTTTTCTTGAACAAAAACTCTAATATGGGTAGCATGAATGGGAAAGCAAAAGAAGCAAGTTTCGCAAATCCCTCTTTTTGCTGTTGCTTGTCATATTGTGATACTGCTCTAGAAAAACATATTGTACTCTTGTGCATGGGCATATTGGACTGGGTAACATACTTAGCAGCAAGGATTTAAAACTGATGAAAATTCAGAATAGGATAATACCTTTATGAAGGCCAACAAAAACAACGTATGGACTTTGAATATTTTCTGAACTCTTTGTCATGTAAGATGCTACCATAAAGAGTTCATAAGATCAGAGTTTTTTTTAAAAAATCCCTAAATTGGTAAATATTACAGCCATGAGGTGTGCAGTTCAAACTGAGTCTTGAGATGGAAGCATATATAAGATATATTTGTTAATTATTATATCTGTCATGTTTAACCCTGATTTTGTCAAATGACAAATTCTGAAGTTTTGTTTGGATTAGTATATATTTCATCCATTCTGATGAATGAAAATGGCTCAGTGAAAATTGCCACTAATTTTGATAGTCTTGACTTTTTTTAAAAACTGAAGTTATTAACAACAAAATTATTAAAAAATAACTATTAAGTAAAACTTTGTTTTATCATCCGAATAACAAAAGAAATCATTATATCATTATGTTCTAATATTAATCTGGTAATAAAAATTCTTTATAGAAATATATATATAGCCTTTGAAAATTATTAATATGCTAAATAAAATAATACTTTGAAAAATAATACTGTAACAAACCTTTCTCCATCTAATGGACAGTCCTACTAGAGATGGCAGAGGAAAATTATTGATTCACATGAACTAAGAATTCCATATCTTGTTCTTGTTGTCCTTGCCATTATGATTTATTTTAATAGTTGCCCAATTGATATTTTTTTCCCCCAGAGGTTTATCACGAGCAAGGACTATGGCATATTTTGGGGAAGGAAAAGGTCCCATTCATGTGGATAATGTGAAGTGTACAGGAAATGAAAGATCCCTTGCTGATTGCATTAAACAGGATATTGGCAAACATAATTGTCGTCACAGTGAAGATGCTGGTGTCATCTGTGACTATCTTATCAAGAAAGCATCCAGTAGTAAAGGTGAAATGAATATAAAGTTCAATAATTCTCTTATCTATAAATTGTAAAGAAATATCGGGGAGTATTTGGGTTGTTTTTAGGAGAAAAATTGTTTGATCATTTTGCTTGTCATTTGGAGTATTCTCTGTATTTACTGATTGGAAAATTTAACTTCTCTGCTTTGAACCCTATTTTAGATTCTCTTTCTTCTGTATGTGGTTTAAGAATATTGCATCGTCGCCAAAAACGGATTATTGGTGGGAAAAACTCCTTAAGGTAAGTTACAGACACCAATTTAAAATCACAAAGCCATGCTTCCCTTACCTTGGCTCTCCTACACTTGTGCAGCACCTGGCCTTCTTTCGCTTGCACACAGATTGCACCAGGCCTGCCTATGGCAGGTTCCCATGGCACCTCATTGTTGCCCGGTTAAAGACCCACATATCTTGGAGCACTTCTTAAAAGACCTAGGTCTTCCCATATTACATATTACTTATACAGATAGTCCTCAGCTTACGACAGCAATTAGGATCTGAATTCTTATTGCTGTGGTCATGTGATGTCATGATTTATTACTGTATTGCTTAGCGATAGCAATTCTAGTCCCGATTGCTGTTGTAACCCGAGGACTGTATAAGTAATATGAGAAGATCTGGATTTCTTAAGAAGTCTATAGTACTGTGAAATGTGGAAGGAAAGAGAAGAAAAAGATAACCAATAGCAAGCAGTAAATTACAGAGACTCTTCATTTTATAACCACAATTGTCCGGAATCTCACTCATTGAGTGAAATAGTCATTAAGCAAAATATTACATAACTGCTTCACTCAACAACCTCAATCCCAGCACTCCCACTTGTGGTTGTTAAGCAATTATGCAGATCATTAAGCAGACAAAGTCCCAGGTAAGTAGCATGGGGTGCCCGGGGAGACCCCATGCTCAGGAGCTGAAAATCCTCCTTGCCAAAATCCAAGGATTTTCTGACCCTGAGGAAGACACACTCATGTGTGACCTATGCCGGGATTCCTTCAGCAATCACTCCAAGCTGCTTACGTTATCACACTGCTTCCTTGCTTTCTGCTAGGATTTCAGCTCCCTCTCATCTCTAGGGCTGGATGAAAGAGCTGCCCATTAAGGAAGTCATCTTTCCACATGTGAAAGGAAATGCTTTCCATGGAGTGCAGGAATGGGGTTCAGATCTTCAGGATCTGAACTCCATTTCTGCACCCTGCAAAAGGGTGTCATCTCTTCAGCACGTGGAAGGAAATGCCTTTGACAGGTGCAGAAATGGAGTTCAAATAACCAGGATGAGCTCTGTTTCTGTACCTTGTGAAAGGATGTCATCTCTTCTCTGTGTGTAGAAGGGAATGCCTTCTATGGAGTGCAGAAAAGGAGTTCAAATATCAGGATCTGAGCTCTGTTTCTACATCCCATGGGAGAATGTCACCTGTCTTCCACATTTGGAAGGGAATGCCTTCCACAAAGTGTAGAAAATGAGTTGATCTGCACTTCGTGGAAGGCATTCTCTTCCAAATGTGGAAGACAGGATCAGGCTAGGGACAGATGATCCTAGAGAAAATCTGTGTGATGTGTTGATACCAATTTGGTGATACAAGACCAATCAAATATAAAAGAAGAATCTAATTCATTAATAGAAGATGCACCTGGCTTACATGTGAAAATCTGAGTCTGTGGACTCAGACCATACAATTGCTAGCTAAACAATTAAAATTACTAGGCATCTCCAATAATTACTAAAAATGAGATTTGGAAGACAGTCACGTATGCAGTGTCCTAATTTAATTTTGAAATGGTATGTTGGGTTGCAATTTCTCTAACACATAACTGCAGAGTCCCCAATTTTTGGTAGAATATTAGGTGCAATGGAAGAATTGCAGAGGCAAACAGATTTGAAAAGTCTTTGTTTTGTGAGCAGAATTTCATTAGTGTTTTTGATCTTTAAAAATGCAACTCCTTCAGAAGTACACCTTTGATTAAAAAAAAAGGTGGGGCATGGAGAAGCTAAAATTAACAAGGTTTATCTTGAATATGATGACAGCTGTGCTTATCAATGTCTATTCTTACGTATTATATTAATGATGATGAAAACAACCAGTATAGCTGTACACTTTCCTATGTTAATCATTCTCAAATTAAATGAATGTGTCATATATTAAAAATAGTAATTTTATTTATTTGTTAAATTAGCAAGAGTTTTCACATATGCCTCAGTATCTGTCACTCATTATTTCTGTAGATCTAAATCCCAAAATGAGCATGTTGCAAAACTAACTTGCTAAAATGCTTTTTTTTAAAAAAAAATGTATGGATGTGTAGAAAGAGGCTGGCTGAATATCTTAACTATCCTCGGATAAATTCAGAATAAAGTGGTTGGACAGGATTATATCTCCTGTTTGGTGATGCCTTACGACACTACTTTTTGCACTCACACAAATACATAAACATATTTTTATTTTTAACTTTGGAACTTTCATACTAATTATATATATCTGTGTCTAGGGGTGGTTGGCCCTGGCAAGTAGCTTTGCGCATTAAATCATCCCATGGAGATGGAAGACTTCTATGTGGTGCCACTCTTATCAGCAGTTGCTGGGTGCTTACTGCAGCACATTGTTTTAAGAGGTATTGTTGCAAAATTTACAGAGGAGTATGTTAGCATAATAGTGCAGAAACTTAATGCAGAAAGACAAAGATAATAAAATATATGGACGATTCTGACATTGCTCTGAAACTATGCTCAAAGAAACAATGCTGCATTTTTAAAACACAACATTAGTATTTCATATATATTTTAAATTGCTTTTGCTTCTGTAATGTGAAATGCCTTCATTAATGTCATTCTGAAAAGCTTGGATGTTTAAATACTGTAAATGAAAAATGAATGGAAATTGAAAGCAAATCAATAGACATAAGTCAGCTTTCCCCAATTAGGCACTCTCCAGATGTCTTGGGAATACAACTCCCAGAATTAACAGATGGGTAACTTTTAGAGGAAAACATGTACTCAGTCTGGAATGAACAAACATATGATGTAGAAATTTGTAACTCAGTGTATAGGATCAATCTGCAAACAAGCAGAAAAAAAGAAGAAAAACACCCAATCTTTTCCAAGCTATGTTATTTGTTCCTAAACCTGAAGGACAATATGCTGTATAGTGCTGCAATAGCTTTTATTACCAAATGTACATTTAAGTTTCCAAAAACTGAACATATACAGTCAAGCCATTGATGATACCTTGCAGAATTATGTTTCCATTTAATCGGTTGAATCTAATAATTGCTAGCAAAAGATAAGTGAACCCGATACTTTCTAGATGTAGCAAGCGTTAAAGAAATAACTGTTATCAAATGTATTGAGTAATTGTCTAGCACAAATAGTTTTGAGATTCTTTCCATCTGATGCTCTAGCCCTAATCATTTTATGGGAAGATTTCATTCTTTATGAAGAAATGTAGAACAAATATTATGAAAAAAAAACACAGTTCTATAAAACAGCTGTAAACAGTCAATTTATGACACTGACATTGTTCTTTTGGTTAAATTCATGACCTTCATAATCTTCACTAGCCTGAGGATCTGATTAGTAGGATATTTCAACATAATTAAAAAGATATGATTTAATATGGATTACATATATTCATACTATACAAGGAAGTTTTTTTAAATGTAAGTTATTGAAATGATTCTTATTGTCACCTTTATCCCAAAAACTCAGAGAGAAATAATATATTTATGTGTGCTTTTTTCCCCTTTACTGCTACAGCCATATCCCCCTTTTCAAGGTGCTAACATTCAACATGCTAATTCTATCTATATAGTATGATTACTATATCTATATCATAATGCAGAATGGTCAGGATGAAACAATTTCAACATGCTAATATTTGGCAGAATATATTTTAGTTTTATATCCATTTTAGTTACCAAATAACACAGAAGAAATGTAATAGATCAGTGATGGCGAACCTCTTAGAGCCCGAGTGCCCAAAAACCGCCCTGCCCCTCCACAGGGCCACTCACCACAGATCGCCCAGGCAGCCTTGCAGCGCCATGGCGGCCACACCCTCCGCCCACATCCTGCAGCATCATCTGCACGTGATGAGGTGCGAGGGTGGAGTCTTGCTCCTGCTGCATGGCTGCCATGTGCTTGGCTGTGCTGCTCCGCGTGGGCCGCACCTGGGGAGCTCCTCCGGGCAGGCTGCTGGTGAGGGGGTTGCGGGAGGAGGCGGGGCTGGGGCGACGGCACGTGCCCACAGAGAGGGCTCCAAGTGCCACCTCTGGCACGCGTGCCATAGGTTCGCCAACACTGTAATAGATTATGAAAGGCTTTTAATATCAAATTTAATTTGGACCTGATCAGAACAAATAATGAAAAGCTTTCCAAAAATTAGGGCAAAAATCCACAAATGAGTGGCAATAAAGCTAAAAGGAATCAGAAATCAGAAAAGGAAATTAATTCCTGCTTGTATTCAGTGATGAACTGTCCTAGTCTATCACAGATAGACTACAATATGTAACCTTAGATTATTTTCCTCAGTGAGTAAATGGACAAGTATCATATTTTGATTCATTCGTTGAACTGAGTTGTCTTTATATTTGGAACTTGTATGGAGAACATAACACATTTTAGGCCATATTTTTACCAAAATATTGAAAATTTAAAAAGATTTAACAACATTTAAGCACCATTGTATTTTACTGAGTTCCTGAATTATTACTGAACTGGAAATTTAATTCTCGCTCGCTCAATTTCCAATGTTTTTTCATTAAATAATAAAAGCAGAATCTTACATCAATTATTCCCCTTTCTTTTAGGTATGGCAACAATACTCGAAACTATGTGGTGCGTGTTGGAGACTACCACACATTGGTACCTGAGGAGTATGAAGAAGAAATTGGAGTAGAAGAAATTGTGCAACACCCAGAATATAGGCCTGATAACAGTGACTATGACATCGCATTAGTGAGGCTGCAAGGGCCTCAAGAACAGTGTACTCGCTTTAGCGCTCATGTTTTACCTGCCTGTTTGCCATTCAGGCGGGAGAGGCCACAGAAAGCTTCTGATTGTTACATCACTGGATGGGGTGATACAGGTAAGATTGTGTTTTTTTTTTAATGTTTAATTGGTTATTGCACTAGGTGATATATTAAGTACAATAATTATATAACACTTCTGGTGCCCTGGAAAAAAAGTGATTTGAAGGAGCAAGGGCAGGAGAGTGGTTGTTCTGCTGAATCAAATTTTCATCAGTGTGCCCTATCTATCCTAGCCGGCTAAAGCCAACTATGAGATCCTTCCCAGTAGAAAATCAAACTTTGTACTAGTCCTCCTGGAATCTTAAAACATCTAGCAATCCTAGGTAGCAAGGCAGCATAAGAAATATAGTTTTCAAAAATGTAAAATGGAAGACAATACTTCTGAATTGCTTCAGCTAAAGTCTTCATGGGTGTGTTGCTAAACTACTTTGAAACTGTTCTGCTGCCATTTCTTCATCGTTGCTCTATGAAATAATTGTATAGAATAGCTAAACATTTATTTCAGGTTGTCCTTGCTTAACGATCATTTGTTCAGCAACTGTTTGAAATTATGGCAGTGCTGATTAAATGATAGTTACACCGGGTTCCTGAGGTTACTGCTGTTGCAGCACCCTCAGGGTCAAAATTCAGGTTCTTAGCAGCCTTCCTGTGTTTACTATTACAGGAGCACTAACTCCCTCCACCTGCCTATTGTCACCTTCAATTTTGCTCTTTTGGCCACTTCTGCAGTCCCTTCCATCCCCAACTGACCACCATCTTCTTCCTCCTGAGCTGATGAGGCACGCTTAATCTTGCGCTTTGCAAATCAGCTGCTAACCAGGCCTTCTTCCCATGGCCACATCGGCCCCTTGTCCAATTTGAAAGTCTTGTGAAAGTGGGGGATAGCAGGGCCAGTGTAGTGCAGGGCTGACTAAAGGGCAGATATACAGTGAGGGGGAAAATTATTTGATCCCCTGCTGATTTTGTATGTTTACCCACTGACAAAGAAACGATCAGTCTATAATTGTAATGTTAGGTTTATTTTAACAGTGAAAGACAGAATAACAGCAAAAAAATCCAGAAAAATGCATATCAAAAAAGTTATAAATTGATTGGCATTTTAATGAATAAAATAAGTATTTGATCCCCTATCAATCAGCAAGATTTCTGGCTCCCAGGTGTCTTTTATACAGGTAACAAACTGAGATTAGGAGCACTCTCTTAAAGGGAATGCTCCTAATCTCAGCTTGTTACCTGTATAAAAAACACCTGTCCACAGAAGCAATCAATCAATCAGATTCCAAACTCTCCACCATGGCCAAGACTAAAGAGCTATCCAACGATGTCAGGGACAAGATTGTAGAGCTACACAAGGCTAGAAGAGGCTACAAGACTATCACCAAGCAGCTTCGTGAGAAGGTGACAACAGTTAGTGTGATTATTCGCAAATGGAAGAAACACAAAATAACTCTCAATCTCCCTCAGTCTGGGGCTCCATGCAAAATCTCACCTCGTGGAGTTTCAATGATCATGAGAACGGTGAGGAATCAGCCCAGAACTACATGGGAGGATCTTATCAATGATCTCAAGGCAGCTGGGACCATAGTCGCCCAAAAAATAATTGATAACACACTACGCCGTGAAGGACTGAAATCCTGCAGCACCCACAAGGTCCCCCTGCTCAAGAAAGCACATGTACAGGCCCACCTGACGCTTGCCAATGAACATCTGAATGATTCAGAGAACTGGGTGAAAGTGTTGTGGTCATGAGACCAAATCGAGCTCTTTGACATCAATTCAACATGTTTGGAGGAATGTTGCCTATAACCCCAAGAACACCATCCCCACCTTCAAACATGGAGGTGGAAATATGCTTTGGGGGTGTTTTTCTGTTAAGGGGACAGGACAACTTCACGCATCAAAGGGACAATGGATGGGGCCATGAACCACCAAATCTTGGGTGAGAACTTCCTTCCTTCAGCCAGGGCATTGAAAATGGGTCGTGGATGGGTATTCCAGCATGACAATGACTCAAAACACATGGCCAAGGCAACAAAGGAGTGGCTCAAGAAGAAGCACATTAAGGTCCTGGAGTGGCCTAGCCATTCTCCAGACCTTAATCCCATAGAAAATCTGTGGAGAGAGCTGAAGGTTCGAGCTGCCAAACGTCAGCCTCGAAACCGTAATGACTTGGAGAGGATCTGCAAAGAGGAGTGGGACAAAATCTCTCCTGAGTGCAAACCCGGTGGCCAACTAGAAAAAATGTCTGACCTCTGTGATTGCCAACAAGGGTTTTGCCACCAAGTACTAAGTCATGTTTTGCGAAGGTGTCAAATACTTATTTCACTCATTAAAATGCAAATCTATAACTTTTTTGACATGCGTTTTTCTGGATTTTTTTGTTGTTACTGTCTCTCACTGTTAAAATAAACCGAATTATAGGTTTATTTTAATTTATTTTAATTATAGACTAATCTATAATTATATTTATTTTAATTATAGACTAATCATTTGTCAGCAGGCAAACGTACAAAATCAGCAGGGGATCAAATAATTTTTTCCATCATTGTAGATGGGGGATAAGGGGGTGGAGTGAGTTGCAGAGGTGGCAATCCATTGCTTTGCGAGGCTGAGCTGGGAAGAACAAAGTTGGAGTGGCTTGGATCGGAGCGAATCTGCACCTAATGGCCAGTTGAGATTTGGTTAAAGAAGAGTTGCTAAGCAATGTGTTCACATGACATCATAGTTTATAACATTGTAGTGATAGGAATTCCAGTCCCAATTACTGTTATTAATTGATGATTTCTGGTATGGTCAAACTAAAATTTGGCTAGCTTAAAATTACCTATTTTCCTCTACCACTCCTGCTTCTTTGCATTTTGCTGCAAAGTTAAACAATATCAGGAATTTTGAAACTTCTTGATAATCCATGCATTTTTCAAATTAATACTTGAAACGGAACATTTCCATTGAACCTTGAATCAGAAACTTGAATCAACACCTCACCCTGAATTGCAATATTCCAACTCAAACTGAAGCAGAATTGACATAACCTAGATAACAAATTGCAGATGAAAATATTTCCTAAACTGTGAAGATACCCGTATCTATTAAAAAGGCATGCTAAGTTTGAATACAAGAAGACTGTAAAAGTACAGCTTCCTATAAAGTTTATTTCTGTTACTGTAGCAAATAAGGAACACCAGAAAAATTTCATCTTTCAAGCCATTTTTAACTGTTCAGTAAACATTGATTTGTTTTTGCAGGATTGTGTATTACTATGTTCTTGATATAAACAAAAGACCTCACTAAATGACCTGATTTGTTTTGCTAATATTTCAGTTGTTTGGTAAAACAAAGTTTTAAGAATAAGCATTTGCTTGCTATTCAGCATTTTAATTTCAATATTTTCCCATCAGGTAGAGCCTACTCAAGAACATTACAACAAGCTGCTATTCCCCTTATTCCTAAAAGAATTTGCGAAGAACGGTATCACACAAAATTCACAGGGAGAATGCTGTGTGCTGGTAGTCTCCATGCACAAAAACAGGTAGACAGTTGTCAGGGAGACAGTGGTGGACCATTAATGTGCGGACGGCAAGGAAATATCTGGGTCGTATATGGTGTGACTTCCTGGGGGTATGGGTGTGGAGTCAAAGATTCTCCAGGCGTCTATACCAAAGTTTCCTTTTTTATACCTTGGATAAGAAGCATAACCAAACTATGAATGTCCCTTGTTGTACTGGGGAAATACTTTTTTTCATATAAAATCATTCATCCTTGAAGTAATTTTGATTGAATATTAATTCTACCAAGACAAAACAGTACTGATTACAGCTGCACAAATCAGCTCATTCTATATATATGGTTCTCATATATAGTATTTTTTATCTTTTTGTATTGTGACAAATTTTCTACAATGAACCGTATCCCCTACTAGTTTCAAAGAATGAATTTTTCATTGATTTTATACTGCGTTTTATCTTTAGAGAACTTTCCTGCCCTGATTTCATTGTACATGAAACAGTTGAATAAAATATCTTGTAAAATGTCAAGATTGTGTAATGTTTATTTATTAAATTGTGGTTTTTAATGAGGTGGGTAAAGGCAGCCTTATATATGTGTTTTATGACAATTCATTTTTAAATATCAGCTAAAATGATTTTATTATCATATAGCAGACTTTACTTTTATACTGTAATCTTAGTTTTCCCCAACTTGTGCTCTGCTGTATTGGAATAAACACCCTAGATTTTTCAGCAACTATTTCAAAAGTTATTTCTCAGTAAGATAATAAACAATACATAAGTTTTGTTAATAGTGGCATTCTATTACCTCAGCTTTTTACAAACTTTGTAAATTACTTGACCCATTTTTGTAATGACCAAAGTTATGCCCAAATTAAATGTTATCAAATATTTAACATACCTACAAATTAATTTTAGAAAGCATATTTAACCTTGTAGTTCATGGATTCTTTTCATCATTATTTTGTCTAAGTATGATTAATTTGTCTAATATTGTCTAAACTAAATAAGGCCTTAATAAATACTTCTGGCATTTATTTTGGATTCCCTGTCTTTTTCTAGTTTTTAACAATTAGCCAATGTTGGCTAGATACTGCAGAATGCGGCTTCCATATTAATACACTGTGATAAAGAATGCAACAATCTAAAGACATTTGCCATTATCAATTTATTTATGCCATCAGTAGACTTCCTCTGCTTTCTACTGTGAAAACTTCAACTTCAGACTTCTCTAATCCATTAAGACTTGCAAAGTTTTGCCTCAACATTAGTCTTTTTTATGCTGCCCATCTTTCCTACAAGATGACTCTGGGAGGCATCACTCATACAATACCTTCAGCAAAAGTATTTATTTCTCTTGATTTATACACACCCAAATCTATTTCCTTCACAAGCTTCTCATAACATGAGCTATGGGAAAATTGGGCTTTATTTTCTGTATTGTCCAGAAAGACCAAGACTTTACAGGTTCAGCTGGGAAGTCCCACTTAACAACTCACATAGAAGAAAGGATTTAGGAGTAATTCTTAACTCTTTGCCTACTCTCCGAGCCAACCTATTCAGATTAGATGAGAAATGGAACCACCCTGAAGGGTATTACAGGGATCCCCCAACCAACTTGCAACTACTTGGATAAGCAGCAAAGCATTTCAAATAAAAAAAGAAATCCAAATGACTCAACTTCCAGATAACTCTACCCAGATGACTGAGAATCTTTGAAATATATACGGCCAGATTATAAGGTCCATGAGAGTATACAATCTCAAGTTTTAACAAAACTAAAGTCAATGTGTTTTTCTGTATTTATGGAAATTAGTACATCTTTTCTAGAGGACAAAATGCTGAAGCATGCACCTCCAAAATGAATTGAGAACACAACATAAAGAATCTCAAAATACGTTTTTATTGCATTTATGTCACAAGTACATGCTAATCACCATTCTGGCTAGGTTTTGTTCTTTCACTTTACTCTGCTATTGAAATAAAATTCTTCCTTCAGTGTCTACCAATGGATATACTCAATGTGCATCAGTGGTTGGGGTATTTGATTAAAGGTAGTCCTCGGCTTACAACAGTTCATTTAGTGACTGTTCAAAGTTACAATATCGCTGAAAAGTGACTTAATGACCATTTTTCACACTTCCTTCCATTGATCGTCACTGTGATCAAAATTCAGACAGTTGGCAACTGACTCACATTTACAATGGTTGCAGTATCCTGGAATCATGTAATCATCTTTTGCAACCTGACAAGAAAGTTAATGGGTAAACCAGTCTCACACTCTGCAATGATTCACTTAACGGTGGCAAGAAAGGGTCACAAAATGGAGCAAAACTCAACAAATGTCTTGCTTAGCAATATAAATCTTGGACTCAATTGTGGTCATAAGTTGAGGACCACCTGCACAGTAATAACAGGCATTCCATGAAGTCTAACTGATACTAGTCTGCATTGAACCCAAGTACCAACTTAGCTATATTTTTGACTAAGATCACTGCTTCATTTTTTATGTCCTGATTGTGTAATCATGGCTGAAAATGTCCAGTTCCTCATTTCAGTTCATTGATGCCCAAAATATTAATGTTGTCATTTATTTGTAATATTTATATAGCAGCCCATTTTATAATAAACTCAGGGCAGCTCCCATCAAAAGTAAAAACAAACACCATAATACACATTTAAAACATCAAAAAACCATGAGCCAAATCATAGTATCTTATCTTATACTTGGGTGAAAAGCCAGGCCATCAAAAGCTTTCCAAGGCTATGAGAGTAGGGGCCTGCCAAAAATCAGGGAGCACAAGGCAGGGGTTGGCATAGAAAAGGCAAATTTCCTAGCTCCCATCAGATGGCAAAATTTAAGTGAAGGGACTAGGAGAGTGCATGCCCTATCTGACCTGGTATGAGTAGATGTTCTTAGGGAAAGGTGGTTCTGCAATAACTTAATAGTAATAACTTAGCTCTGTGCCTGAGAGCAAACTGCTGTCTTTCTAACCCTGAAGATGTTGCCTAATTGGATAATGAAATATCAAGAAAGCACCAAGGACTCCTTTTGAGAGTACTCTAGATAGCCAGAGAACAAATTCAGCCAGATTGCTGAACAAATGAAGCCAGCTCCCTTGAGAAATCCATTACACTGGGAAAAGCAATAAAATAAAATAAAGATCAAGGGCAAGAAGGTTAATCTTGTCTAACTGGGCTCTGAAGCACTGCTTTAACTATACCAGGTTTATTCCTGAGAAGATACACCGCAAAGTCTTATTTCTAGAAATCGTTGCAGATCTTGTCATAAAAGTTGATTTCTTGCATTTATCCTCAGAATCAGAGCAGCATGCAAACCGACCCTGCAAAACAGGAAAAAAAAAATCACTTTTGCAGTCGAAAAGTTATTACCCATGTTTAATTTACATAGATTAATTTTTTTCATAAATCCAAGATACCAACTAGCAAAATGTGTAGCACTCCCCCCCCAGTACCGTTCTCAATGGTTAGAAAATGCCTTTAAATCCTCGACCATCGGCTGCCGATCCCAAAACTCGTTTTAAAAGAAAAAAATATCAGCTTCGTATTACAGATCTGCAGGCCTCTCAAAATATTTCAACTCTGCTTTACCCAAGGTATGTTTTCAACGACTATCATCCGTCTCAAGAGGCAGCTCCCATCCAGGCCACCCTGTCGTTTCCAAAGCAAACCCTCCCTCCGCACAGGATGACACAAGAATGTGACTTGCCCAAGTCAGAGTCTCCCCGCAATCATATGGGGGGAGCTATGCCAAAAAGCAAGGCGACGGTTACTCTGCCATGAGTAGGAAGGGAGGCTGCCACCCTGGCAGGTCCCATGGAAGCATGGCGTCCGAGACACGCGCGCAAGAGCTTGGGGGGGAGGGGAGAAGGAAGCAGAGACTCCCTCGCTTCACGAGGTACGGCAGGGGTAGGCAACCTCGGCTCTTTTATGACTCATGGACTTCAACTCCCAGAATTCCTGAGTCAGCTCTGCTGACTCAGGAATTCTGGGAGTTGAAGTCCATGAGTCATAAAAGAGCCGAGGTTGCCTACCCCTGAGGTACGGGGACACGTGCGGCCTT